>NW_027100308.1:0-58442 GCF_031753505.1 Anomalospiza imberbis | reverse complement strand
AGGTAGGTTGGGTCTGGGACATATCTTTAATCGTTTGGAATTTTGGAGGCGGCCGGCCACTCTGGGACAAAGGCTCCTGAAGACAAACACCGGCCCTTTTCCCTTTGAACGAAAAGTTGCTAGACCAGGTTCCTGATGTCAGTTAGTAGAGTTCTCTTGAGACTGTCGGGGCAGCACAAATTTGAGGTGGGGCAGGTTGGGTCTGGGACATATCTTTAATCGTTTGGTGATTTTGGAGGCGGCCGGCCACTCCGGGTCACAGGCTCCTGAAGACAAACACCGGCCCTTTTCCCTGTGAAGGAAAAGTTGCCAGCCCAGGTTCCTCTTGTCAGTTTATAGCGTTCTCTTGGGACTGTCAGCGCAGCACAAGTTTGTGGTGGGGGTAGGTTGGGTCTGGGACATATCTTTAATCGTTTGGATATTTTGGAGGCGGCCGGCCATTCTGGGACCCAGGCTCCTGAAGACAAACACCAGCCCTTTTCCCTTTGAACGAAAAGTTGCTAGACCAGATTCCTGAATGTCAGTTAGTAGAGTTCTCTTGAGACTGTCGGGCAGCACAAATTTGAGGTGGGGGCAGGTTGGGTCTGGGACTTATCTTTAATCGTTTGGAGATTTTGGAGGCGGCCGGCCACTCTGGGACAAAGGTTCCTGAAGACAAACACCGGCCCTTTTCCCTGTGAAGGAAAAGTTGCCAGCCCAGGTTCCTCTTGTCAATTTATAGGGTTCCTTTGGGACTGTCAGGGCAGCACCTGTTTCTGGTGGGGGCAGATTAAGTCTGGGACATATCATTAATCGTTTGGATTTTTTGGAGGCATCCGGCTACTCGGGGACAAAGGCCCTTGGAGACAAACACCGGCCGTATTCCCTGTTAAGGAAAAGTTGCCAGCCCTTGTTGCTGATGTCAGTTTGTAGGGTTCCCTTTGGACTGTCAGGGCAGCACAGGTTTGAGGTGGGGGCAGGGTTGGGTCTGGGACATATCTTTAATTGTTTGGATTTTTTGGAGGCGTCCGGCCACTCAGGGACAAAGACCCCTGCAGGAAGACACGAGCAATTTTTTCTAGGAAAGAAATATGGTCAACCCAGGTTCCTGATGTCAGCAGGTAGGGGTTCCCATGGGACTGTCAGGGCAGCACAAATTTGAGGTGGGGGCAGGTTGGGTCTGGGACATATCTTTAATCGTTTGGAGATTTTGGAGGCAGCCGGCCACTCTGGGACAAAGGTTCCTGAAGACAAACACCGGCCCTTTTACCCTGGGAAGGAAAAGTTGCCAGCCCAGGTTCCTCTTGTCAGTTTATAGGGTTCCCTTGGGACTGTCGAGGCAGCACAAATTTGAGGTGGGGGCAGGTTAGGTCTGGGACATATCTTTAATCGTTTGGATTTTTTGGATGCAGCCGGCCACTAAAGGCCACAGGCTCCTCGAGAAAAAGACCGCTCCTTTTCCCTGTAAGGAGAAGTTGCCGGTCCAGGTTGCTGATGTCTGCATGTAGAGTTCCCGTTGGACTGTCAAGGCAGCACAGGTTTGAGGTGGGGGCAGGTTAGGTCTGGGAAATATCTTTAGTCGTTTGGATTTTTTTGAGGCGTCCAGCCACTCAGGGACACAGCCCTTGAAGACAAACACCGCCCTTTTCCCTGTTAAGGAAAAGTTGCCAGGCCTGGTTGCTGATGTCAGTTTGTAGGGTTCCCTTGGGACTGTCCGGGAAGCACAGGTTGGAGGTGGGGGCAGGTTAGGTCTGGGAAATATCTTTAATCGTTTGGATTTTTTTGAGGCGTCCGGCACTCAGGCCACAGGCCCTTGGAGACAAACACCGGCCGTATTCCCTGTTAAGGAAAAGTTGCCAGCCCTGGTTGCTGATGTCAGTTTGTAGGGGTTCCCTTGGGATTGTCAGGGCAGCACAGGTTTGAGGTGGGGGCAGGTTGGGTCTGGGAAATATCTTTAATCGTTTGGAATTTTGGAGGCGGCCGGCCACTCAAGGCCATAGGCCCTTGGAGACAAACACCGCCCTTTTCCCTGTGAAGGAAAAGTTGCCAGCCCTGGTTGCTGATTTCAGTTTGTAGGGTTCCCTTGGGACTGTCAGGGCAGCACAGGTTTAAGGTGGGGGTAGGTTGGGTCTGGGACATATCTTTAATCGTTTGGATATTTTGGAGGCGGCCGGCCATTCTGGTACCAAGGCTCCTGAAGACAAACACCGGCCCTTTTCCCTTTGAACGAAAAGTTGCTAGACCAGGTTCCTGATGTCAGTTAGTAGAGTTCTCTTGAGACTGTTGGGGCAGCACAAATTTGAGGTGGGGGCAGGTTGGGTCTGGGACATATCTTTAATCGTTTGGAGATTTTGGAGGCGGCCGGCCACTCTGGGACAAAGGTTCCTGAAGACAAACACCGGCTCTTTTCCCTGTGAAGGAAAAGTTGCCAGCCCAGGTTCCTCTTGTCAGTTTATAGGGTTCCTTTGGGACTGTCAGGGCAGCACAAGTTTCTGGTGGGGGCAGATTAAGTCTGGGACATATCATTAATCGTTTGGATTTTTTGGAGGCATCCGGCTACTCGGGGACAAAGCCCTTGGAGACAAACACCGGCCGTATTCCCTGTTAAGGAAAAGTTGCCAGCCCTTGTTGCTGATGTCAGTTTGTAGGGTTCCCTTTGGACTGTCAGGGCAGCACAGGTTTGAGGTGGGGGCAGGTTGGGTCTGGGACATATCTTTAATTGTTTGGATTTTTTGGAGGCGTCCGGCCACTCAAGGCCAAAGGCCCTTGGAGACAAACACCGGCCGTATTCCCTGTTAAGGAAAAGTTGCCAGCCCTGGTTGCTGATGTCCGTTTGTAGGGTTCCCTTGGGACTGTCAGGGCAGCACAAGTTTGTGGTGGAGGTAGGTTGGGTCTGGGACATATCTTTAATCGTTTGGAATTTTGGAGGCGGCCGGCCACTCTGGGACAAAGGCTCCTGAAGACAAACACCGGCCCTTTTCCCTTTGAACGAAAAGTTGCTAGACCAGGTTCCTGATGTCAGTTAGTAGAGTTCTCTTGAGACTGTCGGGGCAGCACAAATTTGAGGTGGGGGCAGGTTGGGTCTGGGGACATATCTTTAATCGTTTGGTGATTTTGGAGGCGGCCGGCCACTCCGGGTCACAGGCTCCTGAAGACAAACACCGGCCCTTTTCCCTGTGAAGGAAAAGTTGCCAGCCCCAGGTTCCTCTTGTCAGTTTATAGCGTTCTCTTGGGACTGTCAGCGCAGCACAAGTTTGTGGTGGGGGTAGGTTGGGTCTGGGACATATCTTTAATCGTTTGGATATTTTGGAGGCGGCCGGCCATTCTGGGACCCAGGCTCCTGAAGACAAACACCAGCCCTTTTCCCTTTGAACGAAAAGTTGCTAGACCAGATTCCTGATGTCAGTTAGTAGAGTTCTCTTGAGACTGTCGGGCAGCACAAATTTGAGGTGGGGGCAGGTTGGGTCTGGGACTTATCTTTAATCGTTTGGAGATTTTGGAGGCGGCCGGCCACTCTGGGACAAAGGTTCCTGAAGACAAACACCGGCCCTTTTCCCTGTGAAGGAAAAGTTGCCAGCCCAGGTTCCTCTTGTCAATTTATAGGGTTCCTTTGGGGACTGTCAGGGCAGCACAAGTTTCTGGTGGGGCAGATTAAGTCTGGGACATATCATTAATCGTTTGGATTTTTTGGAGGCATCCGGCTACTCGGGGACAAAGGCCCTTGGAGACAAACACCGGCCGTATTCCCTGTTAAGGAAAAGTTGCCAGCCCTTGTTGCTGATGTCAGTTTGTAGGGTTCCCCTTTGGGACTGTCAGGGCAGCACAGGTTTGAGGTGGGGGCAGGTTGGGTCTGGGACATATCTTTAATTGTTTGGATTTTTTGGAGGCGTCCGGCCACTCAGGGACAAAGACCCCTGCAGGAAGACACGAGCAATTTTTTCTAGGAAAGAAATATGGTCAACCCAGGTTCCTGATGTCAGCAGGTAGGGTTCCCATGGGACTGTCAGGGCAGCACAAATTTGAGGTGGGGGCAGGTTGGGTCTGGGACATATCTTTAATCGTTTGGAGATTTTGGAGGCAGCGGCCACTCTGGGACAAAGGTTCCTGAAGACAAACACCGCCCTTTTACCCTGGGAAGGAAAAGTTGCCAGCCCAGGTTCCTCTTGTCAGTTTATAGGGTTCCCTTGGGACTGTCGAGGCAGCACAAATTTGAGGTGGGGGCAGGTTGGGTCTGGGACATATCTTTAATCGTTTGGATTTTTTGGATGCAGCCGGCCACTAAAGGCCACAGGCTCCTCGAGAAAAAGACCGCTCCTTTTCCCTGTAAGGAGAAGTTGCCGGTCCAGGTTGCTGATGTCTGCATGTAGAGTTCCCGTTGGACTGTCAAGGCAGCACAGGTTTGAGGTGGGGGCAGGCTAGGTCTGGGAAATATCTTTAGTCGTTTGGATTTTTTTGAGGGCGTCCAGCCACTCAGGGACACAGGCCCTTGAAGACAAACACCGCCCTTTTCCCTGTTAAGGAAAAGTTGCCAGGCCTGGTTGCTGATGTCAGTTTGTAGGGTTCCCTTGGGACTGTCCGGGAAGCACAGGTTTTAGGTGGGGGCAGGTTGGGTCTGGGACATATCTTTAATCGTTTGGATTTTTTGGAGGCATCCGGCCACTCAAGGCCAAAGGCCCTTGGACACAAACACCGGCCCTTTTCCCCTTTAAGGAAAAGTTGCCAGACCTGGTTGCTGATGTCAGTTTGTAGGGTTCCCTTGGGACTGTCAGGGAAGCACAGGTTTGAGGTGGGGGCAGGTTGGGTCTGGGACATATCTTTAATCGTTTGGAGATTTTGGAGGCGGCCGGCCACTCTGGGACAAAGGTTCCTGAAGACAAACACCGGCCCTTTTCCCTGTGAAGGAAAAGTTGCCAGCCCAGGTTCCTCTTGTCAATTTATAGGGTTCCTTTGGGACTGTCAGGGCAGCACAAGTTTCTGGTGGGGGCAGATTAAGTCTGGGACATATCATTAATCGTTTGGATTTTTTGGAGGCATCCGGCTACTCGGGGACAAAGGCCCTTGGAGACAAACACCGGCCGTATTCCCTGTTAAGGAAAAGTTGCCAGCCCTTGTTGCTGATGTCAGTTTGTAGGGTTCCCTTTGGACTGTCAGGGCAGCACAGGTTTGAGGTGGGGGCAGGTTGGGTCTGGGACATATCTTTAATTGTTTGGATTTTTTGGAGGCGTCCGGCCACTCAAGGCCAAAGGCCCTTGGAGACAAACACCGGCCGTATTCCCTGTTAAGGAAAAGTTGCCAGCCTGGTTGCTGATGTCCGTTTGTAGGGTTCCCTTGGGACTGTCAGGGCAGCACAAGTTTGTGGTGGAGGTAGGTTGGGTCTGGGACATATCTTTAATCGTTTGGAATTTTGGAGGCGGCCGGCCACTCTGGGACAAAGGCTCCTGAAGACAAACACCGGCCCTTTTCCCTTTGAACGAAAAGTTGCTAGACCAGGTTCCTGATGTCAGTTAGTAGAGTTCTCTTGAGACTGTCGGGGCAGCACAAATTTGAGGTGGGGGCAGGTTGGGTCTGGGACATATCTTTAATCGTTTGGTGATTTTGGAGGCGGCCGGCCACTCCGGGTCACAGGCTCCTGAAGACAAACACCGGCCCTTTTCCCTGTGAAGGAAAAGTTGCCAGCCCAGGTTCCTCTTGTCAGTTTATAGCGTTCTCTTGGGACTGTCAGCGCAGCACAAGTTTGTGGTGGGGGTAGGTTGGGTCTGGGACATATCTTTAATCGTTTGGATATTTTGGAGGCGGCCGGCCATTCTGGGACCCAGGCTCCTGAAGACAAACACCAGCCCTTTTCCCTTTGAACGAAAAGTTGCTAGACCAGATTCCTGATGTCAGTTAGTAGAGTTCTCTTGAGACTGTCGGGCAGCACAAATTTGAGGTGGGGGCAGGTTGGGTCTGGGACTTATCTTTAATCGTTTGGAGATTTTGGAGGCGGCCGGCCACTCAAGGCAAAGGCCCTTGGAGACAAACACCGGCCGTATTCCCTGTTAAGGAAAAGTTGCCAGCCCTGGTTGCTGATGTCAGTTTGTAGGGTTCCCTTGGGACTGTCAGGGCAGCACAAGTTTGTGGTGGAGGTAGGTTGGGTCTGGGACATATCTTTAATCGTTTGGAATTTTGGAGGCGGCCGGCCACTCTGGGACAAAGGCTCCTGAAGACAAACACCGGCCCTTTTCCCTTTGAACGAAAAGTTGCTAGACCAGGTTCCTGATGTCAGTTAGTAGAGTTCTCTTGAGACTGTCGGGGCAGCACAAATTTGAGGTGGGGGCAGGTTGGGTCTGGGACATATCTTTAATCGTTTGGTGATTTTGGAGGCGGCCGGCCACTCCGGGTCACAGGCTCCTGAAGACAAACACCGGCCCTTTTCCCTGTGAAGGAAAAGTTGCCAGCCCAGGTTCCTCTTGTCAGTTTATAGCGTTCTCTTGGGACTGTCAGCGCAGCACAAGTTTGTGGTGGGGGTAGGTTGGGTCTGGGACATATCTTTAATCGTTTGGATATTTTGGAGGCGGCCGGCCATTCTGGGACCCAGGCTCCTGAAGACAAACACCAGCCCTTTTCCCTTTGAACGAAAAGTTGCTAGACCAGATTCCTGATGTCAGTTAGTAGAGTTCTCTTGAGACTGTCGGGCAGCACAAATTTGAGGTGGGGGCAGGTTGGGTCTGGGACTTATCTTTAATCGTTTGGAGATTTTGGAGGCGGCCGGCAACTCTGGGACAAAGGTTCCTGAAGACAAACACCGGCCCTTTTCCCTGTGAAGGAAAAGTTGCCAGCCCAGGTTCCTCTTGTCAATTTATAGGGTTCCTTTGGGACTGTCAGGGCAGCACAAGTTTCTGGTGGGGGCAGATTAAGTCTGGGACATATCATTAATCGTTTGGATTTTTTGGAGGCATCCGGCTACTCGGGGACAAAGGCCCTTGGAGACAAACACCGGCCGTATTCCCTGTTAAGGAAAAGTTGCCAGCCCTTGTTGCTGATGTCAGTTTGTAGGGTTCCCTTTGGACTGTCAGGGCAGCACAGGTTTGAGGTGGGGGCAGGTTGGGTCTGGGACATATCTTTAATTGTTTGGATTTTTTGGAGGCGTCCGGCCACTCAGGGACAAAGACCCCTGCAGGAAGACACGAGCAATTTTTTCTAGGAAAGAAATATGGTCAACCCAGGTTCCTGATGTCAGCAGGTAGGGTTCCCATGGGACTGTCAGGGCAGCACAAATTTGAGGTGGGGGCAGGTTGGGTCTGGGACATATCTTTAATCGTTTGGAGATTTTGGAGGCAGCCGGCCACTCTGGGACAAAGGTTCCTGAAGACAAACACCGGCCCTTTTACCCTGGGAAGGAAAAGTTGCCAGCCCAGGTTCCTCTTGTCAGTTTATAGGGTTCCCTTGGGACTGTCGAGGCAGCACAAATTTGAGGTGGGGGCAGGTTAGGTCTGGGACATATCTTTAATCGTTTGGATTTTTTGGATGCAGCCGGCCACTAAAGGCCACAGGCTCCTCGAGAAAAAGACCGCTCCTTTTCCCTGTAAGGAGAAGTTGCCGGTCCAGGTTGCTGATGTCTGCATGTAGAGTTCCCGTTGGACTGTCAAGGCAGCACAGGTTTGAGGTGGGGGCAGGTTAGGTCTGGGAAATATCTTTAGTCGTTTGGATTTTTTTGAGGCGTCCAGCCACTCAGGGACACAGGCCCTTGAAGACAAACACCGGCCCTTTTCCCTGTGAAGGAAAAGTTGCCAGCCCTGGTTGCTGATTTCAGTTTGTAGGGTTCCCTTGGGACTGTCAGGGCAGCACAGGTTTAAGGTGGGGGTAGATTGGGTCTGGGACATATCTTTAATCGTTTGGATATTTTGGAGGCGGCCGGCCATTCTGGGACAAAGGCTCCTGAAGACAAACACCGGCCCTTTTCCCTTTGAACGAAAAGTTGCTAGACCAGGTTCCTGATGTCAGTTAGTAGAGTTCTCTTGAGACTGTCAGCGCAGCACAAATTTGAGGTGGGGGCAGGTTGGGTCTGGGACATATCTTTAATCGTTTGGAGATTTTGGAGGCGGCCGGCCACTCTGGGACAAAGGTTCCTGAAGACAAACACCGGCCCTTTTCCCTGTGAAGGAAAAGTTGCCAGCCCAGGTTCCTCTTGTCAGTTTATAGGGTTCCTTTGGGACTGTCAGGGCAGCACAAGTTTCTGGTGGGGGCAGATTAAGTCTGGGACATATCATTAATCGTTTGGATTTTTTGGAGGCATCCGGCTACTCGGGGACAAAGGCCCTTGGAGACAAACACCGGCCGTATTCCCTGTTAAGGAAAAGTTGCCAGCCCTTGTTGCTGATGTCAGTTTGTAGGGTTCCCTTTGGACTGTCAGGGCAGCACAGGTTTGAGGTGGGGGCAGGTTGGGTCTGGGACATATCTTTAATTGTTTGGATTTTTTGGAGGCGTCCGGCCACTCAAGGCCAAAGGCCCTTGGAGACAAACACCGGCCGTATTCCCTGTTAAGGAAAAGTTGCCAGCCCTGGTTGCTGATGTCCGTTTGTAGGGTTCCCTTGGGACTGTCAGGGCAGCACAAGTTTGTGGTGGAGGTAGGTTGGGTCTGGGACATATCTTTAATCGTTTGGAATTTTGGAGGCGGCCGGCCACTCTGGGACAAAGGCTCCTGAAGACAAACACCGGCCCTTTTCCCTTTGAACGAAAAGTTGCTAGACCAGGTTCCTGATGTCAGTTAGTAGAGTTCTCTTGAGACTGTCGGGGCAGCACAAATTTGAGGTGGGGGCAGGTTGGGTCTGGGACATATCTTTAATCGTTTGGTGATTTTGGAGGCGGCCGGCCACTCCGGGTCACAGGCTCCTGAAGACAAACACCGGCCCTTTTCCCTGTGAAGGAAAAGTTGCCAGCCCAGGTTCCTCTTGTCAGTTTATAGCGTTCTCTTGGGACTGTCAGCGCAGCACAAGTTTGTGGTGGGGGTAGGTTGGGTCTGGGACATATCTTTAATCGTTTGGATATTTTGGAGGCGGCCGGCCATTCTGGGACCCAGGCTCCTGAAGACAAACACCAGCCCTTTTCCCTTTGAACGAAAAGTTGCTAGACCAGATTCCTGATGTCAGTTAGTAGAGTTCTCTTGAGACTGTCGGGCAGCACAAATTTGAGGTGGGGGCAGGTTGGGTCTGGGACTTATCTTTAATCGTTTGGAGATTTTGGAGGCGGCCGGCCACTCTGGGACAAAGGTTCCTGAAGACAAACACCGGCCCTTTTCCCTGTGAAGGAAAAGTTGCCAGCCCAGGTTCCTCTTGTCAATTTATAGGGTTCCTTTGGGACTGTCAGGGCAGCACAAGTTTCTGGTGGGGGCAGATTAAGTCTGGGACATATCATTAATCGTTTGGATTTTTTGGAGGCATCCGGCTACTCGGGGACAAAGGCCCTTGGAGACAAACACCGGCCGTATTCCCTGTTAAGGAAAAGTTGCCAGCCCTTGTTGCTGATGTCAGTTTGTAGGGTTCCCTTTGGACTGTCAGGGCAGCACAGGTTTGAGGTGGGGGCAGGTTGGGTCTGGGACATATCTTTAATTGTTTGGATTTTTTGGAGGCGTCCGGCCACTCAGGGACAAAGACCCCTGCAGGAAGACACGAGCAATTTTTTCTAGGAAAGAAATATGGTCAACCCAGGTTCCTGATGTCAGCAGGTAGGGTTCCCATGGGACTGTCAGGGCAGCACAAATTTGAGGTGGGGGCAGGTTGGGTCTGGGACATATCTTTAATCGTTTGGAGATTTTGGAGGCAGCCGGCCACTCTGGGACAAAGGTTCCTGAAGACAAACACCGGCCCTTTTACCCTGGGAAGGAAAAGTTGCCAGCCCAGGTTCCTCTTGTCAGTTTATAGGGTTCCCTTGGGACTGTCGAGGCAGCACAAATTTGAGGTGGGGGCAGGTTAGGTCTGGGACATATCTTTAATCGTTTGGATTTTTTGGATGCAGCCGGCCACTAAAGGCCACAGGCTCCTCGAGAAAAAGACCGCTCCTTTTCCCTGTAAGGAGAAGTTGCCGGTCCAGGTTGCTGATGTCTGCATGTAGAGTTCCCGTTGGACTGTCAAGGCAGCACAGGTTTGAGGTGGGGGCAGGTTAGGTCTGGGAAATATCTTTAGTCGTTTGGATTTTTTTGAGGCGTCCAGCCACTCAGGGACACAGGCCCTTGAAGACAAACACCGGCCCTTTTCCCTGTTAAGGAAAAGTTGCCAGGCCTGGTTGCTGATGTCAGTTTGTAGGGTTCCCTTGGGACTGTCCGGGAAGCACAGGTTGGAGGTGGGGGCAGGTTAGGTCTGGGAAATATCTTTAATCGTTTGGATTTTTTTGAGGCGTCCGGCCACTCAGGCCACAGGCCCTTGGAGACAAACACCGGCCGTATTCCCTGTTAAGGAAAAGTTGCCAGCCCTGGTTGCTGATGTCAGTTTGTAGGGTTCCCTTGGGATTGTCAGGGCAGCACAGGTTTGAGGTGGGGGCAGGTTGGGTCTGGGAAATATCTTTAATCGTTTGGAATTTTGGAGGCGGCCGGCCACTCAAGGCCATAGGCCCTTGGAGACAAACACCGGCCCTTTTCCCTGTGAAGGAAAAGTTGCCAGCCCTGGTTGCTGATTTCAGTTTGTAGGGTTCCCTTGGGACTGTCAGGGCAGCACAGGTTTAAGGTGGGGGTAGGTTGGGTCTGGGACATATCTTTAATCGTTTGGATATTTTGGAGGCGGCCGGCCATTCTGGTACCAAGGCTCCTGAAGACAAACACCGGCCCTTTTCCCTTTGAACGAAAAGTTGCTAGACCAGGTTCCTGATGTCAGTTAGTAGAGTTCTCTTGAGACTGTTGGGGCAGCACAAATTTGAGGTGGGGGCAGGTTGGGTCTGGGACATATCTTTAATCGTTTGGAGATTTTGGAGGCGGCCGGCCACTCTGGGACAAAGGTTCCTGAAGACAAACACCGGCTCTTTTCCCTGTGAAGGAAAAGTTGCCAGCCCAGGTTCCTCTTGTCAGTTTATAGGGTTCCTTTGGGACTGTCAGGGCAGCACAAGTTTCTGGTGGGGGCAGATTAAGTCTGGGACATATCATTAATCGTTTGGATTTTTTGGAGGCATCCGGCTACTCGGGGACAAAGGCCCTTGGAGACAAACACCGGCCGTATTCCCTGTTAAGGAAAAGTTGCCAGCCCTTGTTGCTGATGTCAGTTTGTAGGGTTCCCTTTGGACTGTCAGGGCAGCACAGGTTTGAGGTGGGGGCAGGTTGGGTCTGGGACATATCTTTAATTGTTTGGATTTTTTGGAGGCGTCCGGCCACTCAAGGCCAAAGGCCCTTGGAGACAAACACCGGCCGTATTCCCTGTTAAGGAAAAGTTGCCAGCCCTGGTTGCTGATGTCCGTTTGTAGGGTTCCCTTGGGACTGTCAGGGCAGCACAAGTTTGTGGTGGAGGTAGGTTGGGTCTGGGACATATCTTTAATCGTTTGGAATTTTGGAGGCGGCCGGCCACTCTGGGACAAAGGCTCCTGAAGACAAACACCGGCCCTTTTCCCTTTGAACGAAAAGTTGCTAGACCAGGTTCCTGATGTCAGTTAGTAGAGTTCTCTTGAGACTGTCGGGGCAGCACAAATTTGAGGTGGGGGCAGGTTGGGTCTGGGACATATCTTTAATCGTTTGGTGATTTTGGAGGCGGCCGGCCACTCCGGGTCACAGGCTCCTGAAGACAAACACCGGCCCTTTTCCCTGTGAAGGAAAAGTTGCCAGCCCAGGTTCCTCTTGTCAGTTTATAGCGTTCTCTTGGGACTGTCAGCGCAGCACAAGTTTGTGGTGGGGGTAGGTTGGGTCTGGGACATATCTTTAATCGTTTGGATATTTTGGAGGCGGCCGGCCATTCTGGGACCCAGGCTCCTGAAGACAAACACCAGCCCTTTTCCCTTTGAACGAAAAGTTGCTAGACCAGATTCCTGATGTCAGTTAGTAGAGTTCTCTTGAGACTGTCGGGCAGCACAAATTTGAGGTGGGGGCAGGTTGGGTCTGGGACTTATCTTTAATCGTTTGGAGATTTTGGAGGCGGCCGGCCACTCTGGGACAAAGGTTCCTGAAGACAAACACCGGCCCTTTTCCCTGTGAAGGAAAAGTTGCCAGCCCAGGTTCCTCTTGTCAATTTATAGGGTTCCTTTGGGACTGTCAGGGCAGCACAAGTTTCTGGTGGGGGCAGATTAAGTCTGGGACATATCATTAATCGTTTGGATTTTTTGGAGGCATCCGGCTACTCGGGGACAAAGGCCCTTGGAGACAAACACCGGCCGTATTCCCTGTTAAGGAAAAGTTGCCAGCCCTTGTTGCTGATGTCAGTTTGTAGGGTTCCCTTTGGACTGTCAGGGCAGCACAGGTTTGAGGTGGGGGCAGGTTGGGTCTGGGACATATCTTTAATTGTTTGGATTTTTTGGAGGCGTCCGGCCACTCAGGGACAAAGACCCCTGCAGGAAGACACGAGCAATTTTTTCTAGGAAAGAAATATGGTCAACCCAGGTTCCTGATGTCAGCAGGTAGGGTTCCCATGGGACTGTCAGGGCAGCACAAATTTGAGGTGGGGGCAGGTTGGGTCTGGGACATATCTTTAATCGTTTGGAGATTTTGGAGGCAGCCGGCCACTCTGGGACAAAGGTTCCTGAAGACAAACACCGGCCCTTTTACCCTGGGAAGGAAAAGTTGCCAGCCCAGGTTCCTCTTGTCAGTTTATAGGGTTCCCTTGGGACTGTCGAGGCAGCACAAATTTGAGGTGGGGGCAGGTTGGGTCTGGGACATATCTTTAATCGTTTGGATTTTTTGGATGCAGCCGGCCACTAAAGGCCACAGGCTCCTCGAGAAAAAGACCGCTCCTTTTCCCTGTAAGGAGAAGTTGCCGGTCCAGGTTGCTGATGTCTGCATGTAGAGTTCCCGTTGGACTGTCAAGGCAGCACAGGTTTGAGGTGGGGGCAGGCTAGGTCTGGGAAATATCTTTAGTCGTTTGGATTTTTTTGAGGCGTCCAGCCACTCAGGGACACAGGCCCTTGAAGACAAACACCGGCCCTTTTCCCTGTTAAGGAAAAGTTGCCAGGCCTGGTTGCTGATGTCAGTTTGTAGGGTTCCCTTGGGACTGTCCGGGAAGCACAGGTTTTAGGTGGGGGCAGGTTGGGTCTGGGACATATCTTTAATCGTTTGGATTTTTTGGAGGCATCCGGCCACTCAAGGCCAAAGGCCCTTGGACACAAACACCGGCCCTTTTCCCCTTTAAGGAAAAGTTGCCAGACCTGGTTGCTGATGTCAGTTTGTAGGGTTCCCTTGGGACTGTCAGGGAAGCACAGGTTTGAGGTGGGGGCAGGTTGGGTCTGGGAAATATCTTTAATCGTTTGGTTTTTTGGAGGCGTCCGGCAACTCAAGGCCAAAGGCCCTTGGAGACAAACACTGGCCATTTTTTCTTGGAAAGATATATGGTCAGCCCTGGTTCCTGCTGATGTCAGTTTGTAGGGTTCCCTTGGGACTGTCAGGGAAGCACAGGTTTTGAGGTGGGGGCAGGTTGGGTCTGGGACATATCCTTAATCATTTGGATTTTTGGAGGCGGCCGGCCACTCCAGGCCACAGGACCCGAGAGACAAACACCGGCCCTTTTCCCTTTGAAGGAAAAGTTGCCAGCCCAGGTTCCTCTTGTCAGTTTATAGGGTTCCCATGGGACTGTCAGGGCAGCACAAATTTGAGGTGGGGGCAGGTTGGGTCTGGGACATATCTTTAATAGTTTGGTTTTTTGGAGGCAGCCGGCCACTAAAGGCCACAGGCTCCTCGAGAAAAAGACCGCTCCTTTTCCCTGTAAGGAAAAGTTGCCGCTCCAGGTTGCTGATGTCTGCATGTAGAGTTCCCGTTGGACTGTCAAGGCAGCACAGGTTGGAGGTGGGGGCAGGTTAGGTCTGGGAAATATCTTTAATCGTTTGGATTTTTTTGAGGCGTCCGGCCACTCAGGCCACAGGCCCTTGGAGACAAACACCGGCCCTTTTCCCTTTGAACGAAAAGTTGCTAGACCAGGTTCCTGATGTCAGTTAGTAGAGTTCTCTTGAGACTGTCGGGGCAGCACAAATTTGAGGTGGGGGCAGTTTGGGTCTGGGACATATCTTTAATCGTTTGGAGATTTTGGAGGCGGCCGGCCACTCTGGGACAAAGGTTCCTGAAGACAAACACCGGCTCTTTTCCCTGTGAAGGAAAAGTTGCCAGCCCAGGTTCCTCTTGTCAGTTTATAGGGTTCCTTTGGGACTGTCAGGGCAGCACAAGTTTCTGGTGGGGGCAGATTAAGTCTGGGACATATCATTAATCGTTTGGATTTTTTGGAGGCATCCGGCTACTCGGGGACAAAGGCCCTTGGAGACAAACACCGGCCGTATTCCCTGTTAAGGAAAAGTTGCCAGCCCTTGTTGCTGATGTCAGTTTGTAGGGTTCCCTTGGGACTGTCAGGGCAGCACAGGTTTGAGGTGGGGGCAGGTTGGGTCTGGGAAATATCTTTAATTGTTTGGATTTTTTGGAGGCGTCCGGCCACTCAAGGCCGAAGGCCCTTGGAGACAAACACCGGCCGTATTCCCTGTTAAGGAAAAGTTGCCAGCCCTGGTTTCTGATGTCAGTTTGTAGAGTTCCCTTGGGACTGTCAGGGCAGCACAAGTTTGTGGTGGAGGTAGGTTGGGTCTGGGACATATCTTTAATCGTTTGGAATTTTGGAGGCGGCCGGCCACTCTGGGACAAAGGCTCCTGAAGACAAACACCGGCCCTTTTCCCTTTGAACGAAAAGTTGCTAGACCAGGTTCCTGATGTCAGTTAGTAGAGTTCTCTTGAGACTGTCGGGGCAGCACAAATTTGAGGTGGGGGCAGGTTGGGTCTGGGACATATCTTTAATCGTTTGGTGATTTTGTAGGCGGCCGGCCACTCCGGGTCACAGGCTCCTGAAGACAAACACCGGCCCTTTTCCCTGTGAAGGAAAAGTTGCCAGCCCAGGTTCCTCTTGTCAGTTTATAGCGTTCTCTTGGGACTGTCAGCGCAGCACAAGTTTGTGGTGGGGGTAGGTTGGGTCTGGGACATATCTTTAATCGTTTGGATATTTTGGAGGCGGCCGGCCATTCTGGGACCCAGGCTCCTGAAGACAAACACCAGCCCTTTTCCCTTTGAACGAAAAGTTGCTAGACCAGATTCCTGATGTCGGTTAGTAGAGTTCTCTTGAGACTGTCGGGCAGCACAAATTTGAGGTGGGGGCAGGTTGGGTCTGGGACTTATCTTTAATCGTTTGGAGATTTTGGAGGCGGCCGGCCACTCTGGGACAAAGGTTCCTGAAGACAAACACCGGCCCTTTTCCCTGTGAAGGAAAAGTTGCCAGCCCAGGTTCCTCTTGTCAATTTATAGGGTTCCTTTGGGACTGTCAGGGCAGCACAAGTTTCTGGTGGGGGCAGATTAAGTCTGGGACATATCATTAATCGTTTGGATTTTTTGGAGGCATCCGGCTACTCGGGGACAAAGGCCCTTGGAGACAAACACCGGCCGTATTCCCTGTTAAGGAAAAGTTGCCAGCCCTTGTTGCTGATGTCAGTTTGTAGGGTTCCCTTTGGACTGTCAGGGCAGCACAGGTTTGAGGTGGGGGCAGGTTGGGTCTGGGACATATCTTTAATTGTTTGGATTTTTTGGAGGCGTCCGGCCACTCAGGGACAAAGACCCCTGCAGGAAGACACGAGCAATTTTTTCTAGGAAAGAAATATGGTCAACCCAGGTTCCTGATGTCAGCAGGTAGGGTTCCCATGGGACTGTCAGGGCAGCACAAATTTGAGGTGGGGGCAGGTTGGGTCTGGGACATATCTTTAATCGTTTGGAGATTTTGGAGGCAGCCGGCCACTCTGGGACAAAGGTTCCTGAAGACAAACACCGGCCCTTTTACCCTGGGAAGGAAAAGTTGCCAGCCCAGGTTCCTCTTGTCAGTTTATAGGGTTCCCTTGGGACTGTCGAGGCAGCACAAATTTGAGGTGGGGGCAGGTTGGGTCTGGGACATATCTTTAATCGTTTGGATTTTTTGGATGCAGCCGGCCACTAAAGGCCACAGGCTCCTCGAGAAAAAGACCGCTCCTTTTCCCTGTAAGGAGAAGTTGCCGGTCCAGGTTGCTGATGTCTGCATGTAGAGTTCCCGTTGGACTGTCAAGGCAGCACAGGTTTGAGGTGGGGGCAGGCTAGGTCTGGGAAATATCTTTAGTCGTTTGGATTTTTTTGAGGCGTCCAGCCACTCAGGGACACAGGCCCTTGAAGACAAACACCGGCCCTTTTCCCTGTTAAGGAAAAGTTGCCAGGCCTGGTTGCTGATGTCAGTTTGTAGGGTTCCCTTGGGACTGTCCGGGAAGCACAGGTTTTAGGTGGGGGCAGGTTGGGTCTGGGACATATCTTTAATCGTTTGGATTTTTTGGAGGCATCCGGCCACTCAAGGCCAAAGGCCCTTGGACACAAACACCGGCCCTTTTCCCCTTTAAGGAAAAGTTGCCAGACCTGGTTGCTGATGTCAGTTTGTAGGGTTCCCTTGGGACTGTCAGGGAAGCACAGGTTTGAGGTGGGGGCAGGTTGGGTCTGGGAAATATCTTTAATCGTTTGGTTTTTTGGAGGCGTCCGGCAACTCAAGGCCAAAGGCCCTTGGAGACAAACACTGGCCATTTTTTCTTGGAAAGATATATGGTCAGCCCTGGTTCCTGCTGATGTCAGTTTGTAGGGTTCCCTTGGGACTGTCAGGGAAGCACAGGTTTTGAGGTGGGGGCAGGTTGGGTCTGGGACATATCCTTAATCATTTGGATTTTTGGAGGCGGCCGGCCACTCCAGGCCACAGGACCCGAGAGACAAACACCGGCCCTTTTCCCTTTGAAGGAAAAGTTGCCAGCCCAGGTTCCTCTTGTCAGTTTATAGGGTTCCCATGGGACTGTCAGGGCAGCACAAATTTGAGGTGGGGGCAGGTTGGGTCTGGGACATATCTTTAATCGTTTGGTTTTTTGGAGGCAGCCGGCCACTAAAGGCCACAGGCTCCTCGAGAAAAAGACCGCTCCTTTTCCCTGTAAGGAAAAGTTGCCGCTCCAGGTTGCTGATGTCTGCATCTAGAGTTCCCGTTGGACTGTCAAGGCAGCACAGGTTGGAGGTGGGGGCAGGTTAGGTCTGGGAAATATCTTTAATCGTTTGGATTTTTTTGAGGCGTCCGGCCACTCAGGCCACAGGCCCTTGGAGACAAACACCGGCCCTTTTCCCTTTGAACGAAAAGTTGCTAGACCAGGTTCCTGATGTCAGTTAGTAGAGTTCTCTTGAGACTGTCGGGGCAGCACAAATTTGAGGTGGGGGCAGTTTGGGTCTGGGACATATCTTTAATCGTTTGGAGATTTTGGAGGCGGCCGGCCACTCTGGGACAAAGGTTCCTGAAGACAAACACCGGCTCTTTTCCCTGTGAAGGAAAAGTTGCCAGCCCAGGTTCCTCTTGTCAGTTTATAGGGTTCCTTTGGGACTGTCAGGGCAGCACAAGTTTCTGGTGGGGGCAGATTAAGTCTGGGACATATCATTAATCGTTTGGATTTTTTGGAGGCATCCGGCTACTCGGGGACAAAGGCCCTTGGAGACAAACACCGGCCGTATTCCCTGTTAAGGAAAAGTTGCCAGCCCTTGTTGCTGATGTCAGTTTGTAGGGTTCCCTTGGGACTGTCAGGGCAGCACAGGTTTGAGGTGGGGGCAGGTTGGGTCTGGGAAATATCTTTAATTGTTTGGATTTTTTGGAGGCGTCCGGCCACTCAAGGCCGAAGGCCCTTGGAGACAAACACCGGCCGTATTCCCTGTTAAGGAAAAGTTGCCAGCCCTGGTTTCTGATGTCAGTTTGTAGAGTTCCCTTGGGACTGTCAGGGCAGCACAAGTTTGTGGTGGAGGTAGGTTGGGTCTGGGACATATCTTTAATCGTTTGGAATTTTGGAGGCGGCCGGCCACTCTGGGACAAAGGCTCCTGAAGACAAACACCGGCCCTTTTCCCTTTGAACGAAAAGTTGCTAGACCAGGTTCCTGATGTCAGTTAGTAGAGTTCTCTTGAGACTGTCGGGGCAGCACAAATTTGAGGTGGGGGCAGGTTGGGTCTGGGACATATCTTTAATCGTTTGGTGATTTTGTAGGCGGCCGGCCACTCCGGGTCACAGGCTCCTGAAGACAAACACCGGCCCTTTTCCCTGTGAAGGAAAAGTTGCCAGCCCAGGTTCCTCTTGTCAGTTTATAGCGTTCTCTTGGGACTGTCAGCGCAGCACAAGTTTGTGGTGGGGGTAGGTTGGGTCTGGGACATATCTTTAATCGTTTGGATATTTTGGAGGCGGCCGGCCATTCTGGGACCCAGGCTCCTGAAGACAAACACCAGCCCTTTTCCCTTTGAACGAAAAGTTGCTAGACCAGATTCCTGATGTCAGTTAGTAGAGTTCTCTTGAGACTGTCGGGCAGCACAAATTTGAGGTGGGGGCAGGTTGGGTCTGGGACTTATCTTTAATCGTTTGGAGATTTTGGAGGCGGCCGGCCACTCTGGGACAAAGGTTCCTGAAGACAAACACCGGCCCTTTTCCCTGTGAAGGAAAAGTTGCCAGCCCAGGTTCCTCTTGTCAATTTATAGGGTTCCTTTGGGACTGTCAGGGCAGCACAAGTTTCTGGTGGGGGCAGATTAAGTCTGGGACATATCATTAATCGTTTGGATTTTTTGGAGGCATCCGGCTACTCGGGGACAAAGGCCCTTGGAGACAAACACCGGCCGTATTCCCTGTTAAGGAAAAGTTGCCAGCCCTTGTTGCTGATGTCAGTTTGTAGGGTTCCCTTTGGACTGTCAGGGCAGCACAGGTTTGAGGTGGGGGCAGGTTGGGTCTGGGACATATCTTTAATTGTTTGGATTTTTTGGAGGCGTCCGGCCACTCAGGGACAAAGACCCCTGCAGGAAGACACGAGCAATTTTTTCTAGGAAAGAAATATGGTCAACCCAGGTTCCTGATGTCAGCAGGTAGGGTTCCCATGGGACTGTCAGGGCAGCACAAATTTGAGGTGGGGGCAGGTTGGGTCTGGGACATATCTTTAATCGTTTGGAGATTTTGGAGGCAGCCGGCCACTCTGGGACAAAGGTTCCTGAAGACAAACACCGGCCCTTTTACCCTGGGAAGGAAAAGTTGCCAGCCCAGGTTCCTCTTGTCAGTTTATAGGGTTCCCTTGGGACTGTCAAGGCAGCACAAATATAAGGTGGGGGCAGGTTAGGTCTGGGACATATCTTTAATCGTTTGGATTTTTTGGAGGCAGCCGGCCACTAAAGGCCACAGGCTCCTCGAGAAAAAGACCGCTCCTTTTCCCTGTAACGAAAAGTTGCCGGTCCAGGTTGCTGATGTCTGCATGTAGAGTTCCTGTTGGACTGTCAAGGCAGCACAGGTTTGCGGTGGGGGCAGGTTAGGTCTGGGAAATATCTTTAGTCGTTTGGATTTTTTTGAGGCGTCCGGCCACTCAGGGACACAGGCCCTTGAAGACAAACACCGGCCCTTTTCCCTGTTAAGGAAAAGTTGCCAGCCCTGGTTGCTGATGTCAGTTTGTAGGGTTCCCTTGGGACTGTCCGGGAAGCACAGGTTTGAGGTGGGGGTAGGTTGGGTCTGGGACATATCTTTAATCGTTTGGATTTTTTGGAGGCATCCGGCCACTCAAGGCCAAAGGCCCCTTCAGACAAACACTGGCCATTTTTTCTTGGAAAGATATATGGTCAGCCCTGGTTCCTGCTGATGTCAGTTTGTAGGGTTCCCTTGGGACTGTCAGGGAAGCACAGGTTTTGAGGTGGGGGCAGGTTGGGTCTGGGACATATCCTTAATCATTTGGATTTTTGGAGGCGGCCGGCCACTCCAGGCCACAGGACCCGAGAGACAAACACCGGCCCTTTTACCCTGGGAAGGAAAAGTTGCCAGCCCAGGTTCCTCTTGTCAGTTTATAGCGTTCTCTTGGGACTGTCAGGGCAGCACAAGTTTGTGGTGGAGGCAGGTTAGGTCTGGGACATATCTTTAATCGTTTGGATTTTTTGGAGGCGGCCGGCCACTCAAGGCCAAAGGCCCTTGGAGACAAACACCGGCCGTATTCCCTTTTAAGGAAAAGTTGCCGGTCCAGGTTGCTGATGTCAGTTTGTACGGTTCCCTTGGGACTGTCAGGGCAGCACAAATTTGAGGTGGGGGCAGGTTGGGTCTGGGACATATCTTTAATCGTTTGGAGATTTTGGAGGCAGCCGGCCACTCTGGGACAAAGGTTCCTGAAGACAAACACCGGCCCTTTTACCCTGGGAAGGAAAAGTTGCCAGCCCAGGTTCCTCTTGTCAGTTTATAGGGTTCCCTTGGGACTGTCAAGGCAGCACAATCTTGAGGTGGGGGCAGGTTAGGTCTGGGACATATCTTTAATCGTTTGGATTTTTTGGAGGCAGCCGGCCACTAAAGGCCACAGGCTCCTCGAGAAAAAGACCGCTCCTTTTCCCTGTAACGAAAAGTTGCCGGTCCAGGTTGCTGATGTCTGCATGCAGAGTTCCCGTTGGACTGTCAAGGCAGCACAGGTTTGAGGTGGGGGCAGGTTAGGTCTGGGAAATATCTTTAGTCGTTTGGATTTTTTTGAGGCGTCCGGCCACTCAGGGACACAGGCCCTTGAAGACAAACACCGGCCCTTTTCCCTGTTAAGGAAAAGTTGCCAGCCCTGGTTGCTGATGTCAGTTTGTAGGGTTCCCTTGGGACTGTCCGGGAAGCACAGGTTTGAGGTGGGGGCAGGTTGGGTCTGGGAAATATCTTTAATCGTTTGGATTTTTTGGAGGCATCCGGCCACTCAAGGCCAAAGGCCCTTGGAGACAAACACCGGCCGTATTCCCTGTGAAGGAAAAGTTGCCAGCCCTGGTTGCTGATGTCAGTTTGTAGGGTTCCTTTGGGACTGTCAGGGCAGCACAGGTTTGAGGTGGGGGTAGGTTGGGTCTGGGACATATCTTTAATCGTTTGGAATTTTGGAGGCGTCCGGCCACTCAAGGCCAAAGGCCCTTGGAGACAAACAGCGGCCCTTTTCCCTGTGAAGGAAAAGTTGCCAGCCCTGGTTTCTGATTTCAGTTTGTAGGGTTCCCTTGGGACTGTCAGGGCAGCACAAGTTTGTGGTGGAGGCAGGTTAGGTCTGGGACATATCTTTAATCGTTTGGTTTTTTGGAGGCGGCCGGTCACTCAA
Organism: Anomalospiza imberbis; assembly: GCF_031753505.1. NCBI lineage: Eukaryota > Metazoa > Chordata > Aves > Passeriformes > Viduidae > Anomalospiza > Anomalospiza imberbis. The sequence goes on along the minus strand of NW_027100308.1, from coordinate 37,198 downwards.
GGCCAAAGGCCCTTGGAGACAAACACCGGCCCTTTTCCCTGTTAAGGAAAAGTTGCCAGCCCTGGTTGCTGATGTCAGTTTGTAGGGTTCCCTTGGGACTGTCAGGGCAGCACAGGTTTGATGTGGGGGTAGGTTGGGTCTGGGACATATCTTTAATCGTTTGGAGATTTTGGAGGCAGCCGGCCACTCTGGGACAAAGGTTCCTGAAGACAAACACCGGCCCTTTTCCCTGTGAAGGAAAAGTTGCCAGCCCAGGTTCCTCTTGTCAGTTTATAGCGTTCTCTTGGGACTGTCAGCGCAGCACAAGTTTGTGGTGGGGGTAGGTTGGGTCTGGGACATATCATTAATCATTTGGATATTTTGGAGGCGGCCGGCCATTCTGGGACCCAGGCTCCTGAAGACAAACACCAGCCCTTTTCCCTTTGAACGAAAAGTTGCTAGACCAGATTCCTGATGTCAGTTAGTAGAGTTCTCTTGAGACTGTCGGGCAGCACAAATTTGAGGTGGGGGCAGGTTGGGTCTGGGACATATCTTTAATCGTTTGGAGATTTTGGAGGCGGCCGGCCACTCTGGGACAAAGGTTCCTGAAGACAAACACCGGCCCTTTTCCCTGTGAAGGAAAAGTTGCCAGCCCAGGTTCCTCTTGTCAATTTATAGGGTTCCTTTGGGACTGTCAGGGCAGCACAAGTTTCTGGTGGGGGCAGATTAAGTCTGGGACATATCATTAATCGTTTGGATTTTTTGGAAGCATCCGGCAACTCGGGGACAAAGGCCCTTGGAGACAAACACCGGCCGTATTCCCTGTTAAGGAAAAGTTGCCAGCCCTTGTTGCTGATGTCAGTTTGTAGGGTTCCCTTTGGACTGTCAGGGCAGCACAGGTTTGAGGTGGGGGCAGGTTGGGTCTGGGACATATCTTTAATTGTTTGGATTTTTTGGAGGCGTCCGGCCACTCAGGGACAAAGACCCCTGCAGGAAGACACGAGCAATTTTTTCTAGGAAAGAAATATGGTCAACCCAGGTTCCTGATGTCAGCAGGTAGGGTTCCCATGGGACTGTCAGGGCAGCAAAAATTTGAGGTGGGGGCAGGTTGGGTCTGGGACATATCTTTAATCGTTTGGAGATTTTGGAGGCAGCCGGCCACTCTGGGACAAAGGTTCCTGAAGACAAACACCGGCCCTTTTACCCTGGGAAGGAAAAGTTGCCAGCCCAGGTTCCTCTTGTCAGTTTATAGGGTTCCCTTGAGACTGTCGAGGCAGCACAAATTTGAGGTGGGAGCAGGTTAGGTCTGGGACATATCTTTAATCGTTTGGATTTTTTGGAGGCAGCCGGCCACTAAAGGCCACAGGCTCCTCGAGAAAAAGACCGCTCCTTTTCCCTGTAACGAAAAGTTGCCGTTCCAGGTTGCTGATGTCTGCATGTAGAGTTCCTGTTGGACTGTCAAGGCAGCACAGGTTTGAGGTGGGGGCAGGTTAGGTCTGGGAAATATCTTTAGTCGTTTGGATTTTTTTGAGGCGTCCGGCCACTCAGGGACACAGGCCCTTGAAGACAAACACCGGCCCTTTTCCCTGTTAAGGAAAAGTTGCCAGCCCTGGTTGCTGATGTCAGTTTGTAGGGTTCCCTTGGGACTGTCAGGGAAGCACAGGTTTGAGGTGGGGGCAGGTTGGGTCTGGGAAATATCTTTAATCGTTTGGATTTTTTGGAGGCATCCGGCCACTCAAGGCCAAAGGCCCTTGGAGACAAACACCGGCCGTATTCCCTGTGAAGGAAAAGTTGCCAGCCCTGGTTGCTGATGTCAGTTTGTAGGGTTCCTTTGGGACTGTCAGGGCAGCACAGGTTTGAGGTGGGGGTAGGTTGGGTCTGGGAAATATCTTTAATCGCTTGGAATTTTGGAGGCGTCCGGCCACTCAAGGCCAAAGGCCCTTGGAGACAAACAGCGGCCCTTTTCCCTGTGAAGGAAAAGTTGCCAGCCCTGGTTGCTGATTTCAGTTTGTAGGGTTCCCTTGGGACTGTCAGGGCAGCACAAGTTTGTGGTGGAGGCAGGTTAGGTCTGGGACATATCTTTAATCGTTTGGTTTTTTGGAGGCGGCCGGTCACTCAAGGCCAAAGGCCCTTGGAGACAAACAGCGGCCCTTTTCCCTGTGAAGGAAAAGTTGCCAGCCCTGGTTGCTGATTTCAGTTTGTAGGGTTCCCTTGGAACTGTCAGGGCAGCACAGGTTTGATGTGGGGGTAGGTTGGGTCTGGGAAATATCTTTAATCGTTTGGAGATTTTGGAGGCGGCCGGCCATTCTGGGACCAAGGCTCCTGAAGACAAACACCGGCCCTTTTCCCTTTGAACGAAAAGTTGCTAGACCAGGTTCCTGATGTCAGTTAGTAGAGTTCTCTTGAGACTGTCGGGGCAGCACAAATTTGAGGTGGGGGCAGGTTGGGTCTGGGACATATCTTTAATCGTTTGGAGATTTTGGAGGCAGCCGGCCACTCTGGGACAAAGGTTCCTGAAGACAAACACCGGCCCTTTTCCCTGTGAAGGAAAAGTTGCCAGCCCAGGTTCCTCTTGTCAGTTTATAGCGTTCTTTTGGGACTGTCAGCGCAGCACAAGTTTGTGGTGGGGGTAGGTTGGGTCTGGGACATATCATTAATCATTTGGATATTTTGGAGGCGGCCGGCCATTCTGGGACCCAGGCTCCTGAAGACAAACACCAGCCCTTTTCCCTTTGAACAAAAAGTTGCTAGACCAGATTCCTGATGTCAGTTAGTAGAGTTCTCTTGAGACTGTCGGGCAGCACAAATTTGAGGTGGGGGCAGGTTGGGTCTGGGACATATCTTTAATCGTTTGGAGATTTTGGAGGCGGCCGGCCACTCTGGGACAAAGGTTCCTGAAGACAAACACCGGCCCTTTTCCCTGTGAAGGAAAAGTTGCCAGCCCAGGTTCCTCTTGTCAATTTATAGGGTTCCTTTGGGACTGTCAGGGCAGCACAAGTTTCTGGTGGGGGCAGATTAAGTCTGGGACATATCATTAATCGTTTGGATTTTTTGGAGGCATCCGGCAACTCGGGGACAAAGGCCCTTGGAGACAAACACCGGCCGTATTCCCTGTTAAGGAAAAGTTGCCAGCCCTTGTTGCTGATGTCAGTTTGTAGGGTTCCCTTTGGACTGTCAGGGCAGCACAGGTTTGAGGTGGGGGCAGGTTGGGTCTGGGACATATCTTTAATTGTTTGGATTTTTTGGAGGCGTCCGGCCACTCAGGGACAAAGACCCCTGCAGGAAGACACGAGCAATTTTTTCTAGGAAAGAAATATGGTCAACCCAGGTTCCTGATGTCAGCAGGTAGGGTTCCCATGGGACTGTCAGGGCAGCAAAAATTTGAGGTGGGGGCAGGTTGGGTCTGGGACATATCTTTAATCGTTTGGAGATTTTGGAGGCAGCCGGCCACTCTGGGACAAAGGTTCCTGAAGACAAACACCGGCCCTTTTACCCTGGGAAGGAAAAGTTGCCAGCCCAGGTTCCTCTTGTCAGTTTATAGGGTTCCCTTGGGACTGTCGAGGCAGCACAAATTTGAGGTGGGGGCAGGTTAGGTCTGGGACATATCTTTAATCGTTTGGATTTTTTGGAGGCAGCCGGCCACTAAAGGCCACAGGCTCCTCGAGAAAAAGACCGCTCCTTTTCCCTGTAACGAAAAGTTGCCGGTCCAGGTTGCTGATGTCTGCATGTAGAGTTCCTGTTGGACTGTCAAGGCAGCACAGGTTGGAGGTGGGGGCAGGTTAGGTCTGGGAAATATCTTTAGTCGTTTGGATTTTTTTGAGGCGTCCGGCCACTCAGGGACACAGGCTCTTGAAGACAAACACCGGCCCTTTTCCCTGTTAAGGAAAAGTTGCCAGCCCTGGTTGCTGATGTCAGTTTGTAGGGTTCCCTTGGGACTGTCCGGGAAGCACAGGTTTGAGGTGGGGGCAGGTTGGGTCTGGGAAATATCTTTAATCGTTTGGATTTTTTGGAGGCATCCGGCCACTCAAGGCCAAAGGCCCTTGGACACAAACACCGGCCCTTTTCCCCTTTAAGGAAAAGTTGCCAGACCTGGTTGCTGATGTCAGTTTGTAGGGTTCCCTTGGGACTGTCAGGGAAGCACAGGTTTGAGGTGGGGGCAGGTTGGGTCTGGGACATATCTTTAATCGTTTGGAATTTTGGAGGCGTCTGGCAACTCAAGGCCAAAGGCCCCTTCAGACAAACACTGGCCATTTTTTCTGGAAAGATATATGGTCAGCCCTGGTTCCTGCTGATGTGAGTTTGTAGGGTTCCCTTGGGACTGTCAGGGAAGCACAGGTTTTGAGGTGGGGGCAGGTTGGGTCTGGGACATATCCTTAATCATTTGGATTTTTGGAGGCGGCCGGCCACTCCAGGCCACAGGACCCGAGAGACAAACACCGGCCCTTTTACCCTGGGAAGGAAAAGTTGCCAGCCCAGGTTCCTCTTGTCAGTTTATAGCGTTCTCTTGGGACTGTCAGGGCAGCACAAGTTTGTGGTGGAGGCAGGTTAGGTCTGAGACATATCTTTAATCGTTTGGATTTTTTGGAGGCGGCCGGCCACTCAAGGCCAAAGGCCCTTGGAGACAAACACCGGCCGTATTCCCTTTTAAGGAAAAGTTGCCGGTCCAGGTTGCTGATGTCAGTTTGTACGGTTCCCTTTGGACTGTCAGGGCAGCACAAATTTGAGGTGGGGGCAGGTTGGGTCTGGGACATATCTTTATTCGTTTGGAGATTTTGGAGGCAGCCGGCCACTCTGGGACAAAGGTTCCTGAAGACAAACACCGGCCCTTTTACCCTGGGAAAGAAAAGTTGCCAGCCCAGGTTCCTCTTGTCAGTTTATAGGGTTCCCTTGGGACTGTCAAGGCAGCACAATCTTGAGGTGGGGGCAGGTTAGGTCTGGGACATATCTTTAATCGTTTGGATTTTTTGGAGGCAGCCGGCCACTAAAGGCCACAGGCTCCTCGAGAAAAAGACCGCTCTTTTTCCCTGGAAGGAAAAGGTGCCGGTCCAGGTTGCTGATGTCTGCAGGTAGAGTTCCCGTTGGACTGTCAAGGCAGCACAGGTTTGAGGTGGGGGCAGGTTAGGTCTGGGAAATATCTTTAGTCGTTTGGATTTTTTTGAGGCGTCCGGCCACTCAGGGACACAGGCCCTTGAAGACAAACACCGGCCGTATTCCCTTTTAAGGAAAAGTTGCCGGTCCAGGTTGCTGATGTCAGTTTGTACGGTTCCCTTTGGACTGTCAGGGCAGCACAAATTTGAGGTGGGGGCAGGTTGGGTCTGGGACATATCTTTATTCGTTTGGAGATTTTGGAGGCAGCCGGCCACTCTGGGACAAAGGTTCCTGAAGACAAACACCGGCCCTTTTACCCTGGGAAAGAAAAGTTGCCAGCCCAGGTTCCTCTTGTCAGTTTATAGGGTTCCCTTGGGACTGTCAAGGCAGCACAATCTTGAGGTGGGGGCAGGTTAGGTCTGGGACATATCTTTAATCGTTTGGATTTTTTGGAGGCAGCCGGCCACTAAAGGCCACAGGCTCCTCGAGAAAAAGACCGCTCTTTTTCCCTGTAAGGAAAAGTTGCCGGTCCAGGTTGCTGATGTCTGCATGCAGAGTTCCCGTTGGACTGTCAAGGCAGCACAGGTTTGAGGTGGGGGCAGGTTAGGTCTGGGAAATATCTTTAGTCGTTTGGATTTTTTTGAGGCGTCCGGCCACTCAGGGACACAGGCCCTTGAAGACATACACCGGCCGTATTCCCTGTAAAGGAAAAGTTGCCAGCCCTGGTTTCTGATGTCAGTTTGTAGGGTTCCCTTGGGACTGTCAGGGAAGCACAGGTTTGAGGTGGGGGCAGGTTGGGTCTGGGACATATCTTTAATTGTTTGGATTTTTTGGAGGCGTCCGGCCACTCAAGGCCGAAGGCCCTTGGAGACAAACACCGGCCGTATTCCCTGTGAAGGAAAAGTTGCCAGCCCAGGTTCCTCTTGTCAGTTTATAGCGTTCTCTTGGGACTGTCAGCGCAGCACAAGTTTGTGGTGGGGGTAGGTTGGGTCTGGGACATATCTTTAATCGTTTGGATATTTTGGAGGCGGCCGGCCATTCTGGGACCCAGGCTCCTGAAGACAAACACCAGCCCTTTTCCCTTTGAACGAAAAGTTGCTAGACCAGATTCCTGATGTCAGTTAGTAGAGTTCTCTTGAGACTGTCGGGCAGCACAAATTTGAGGTGGGGGCAGGTTGGGTCTGGGACTTATCTTTAATCGTTTGGAGATTTTGGAGGCGGCCGGCCACTCTGGGACAAAGGTTCCTGAAGACAAACACCGGCCCTTTTCCCTGTGAAGGAAAAGTTGCCAGCCCAGGTTCCTCTTGTCAATTTATAGGGTTCCTTTGGGACTGTCAGGGCAGCACAAGTTTCTGGTGGGGGCAGATTAAGTCTGGGACATATCATTAATCGTTTGGATTTTTTGGAGGCATCCGGCTACTCGGGGACAAAGGCCCTTGGAGACAAACACCGGCCGTATTCCCTGTTAAGGAAAAGTTGCCAGCCCTTGTTGCTGATGTCAGTTTGTAGGGTTCCCTTTGGACTGTCAGGGCAGCACAGGTTTGAGGTGGGGGCAGGTTGGGTCTGGGACATATCTTTAATTGTTTGGATTTTTTGGAGGCGTCCGGCCACTCAGGGACAAAGACCCCTGCAGGAAGACACGAGCAATTTTTTCTAGGAAAGAAATATGGTCAACCCAGGTTCCTGATGTCAGCAGGTAGGGTTCCCATGGGACTGTCAGGGCAGCACAAATTTGAGGTGGGGGCAGGTTGGGTCTGGGACATATCTTTAATCGTTTGGAGATTTTGGAGGCAGCCGGCCACTCTGGGACAAAGGTTCCTGAAGACAAACACCGGCCCTTTTACCCTGGGAAGGAAAAGTTGCCAGCCCAGGTTCCTCTTGTCAGTTTATAGGGTTCCCTTGGGACTGTCAAGGCAGCACAAATTTGAGGTGGGGGCAGGTTAGGTCTGGGACATATCTTTAATCGTTTGGATTTTTTGGAGGCAGCCGGCCACTAAAGGCCACAGGCTCCTCGAGAAAAAGACCGCTCCTTTTCCCTGTAACGAAAAGTTGCCGGTCCAGGTTGCTGATGTCTGCATGTAGAGTTCCTGTTGGACTGTCAAGGCAGCACAGGTTTGCGGTGGGGGCAGGTTAGGTCTGGGAAATATCTTTAGTCATTTGGATTTTTTTGAGGCGTCCAGCCACTCAGGGACACAGGCCCTTGAAGACAAACACCGGCCCTTTTCCCTGTTAAGGAAAAGTTGCCAGCCCTGGTTGCTGATGTCAGTTTGTAGGGTTCCCTTGGGACTGTCCGGGAAGCACAGGTTTGAGGTGGGGGTAGGTTGGGTCTGGGACATATCTTTAATCGTTTGGATTTTTTGGAGGCATCCGGCCACTCAAGGCCAAAGGCCCCTTCAGACAAACACTGGCCATTTTTTCTTGGAAAGATATATGGTCAGCCCTGGTTCCTGCTGATGTCAGTTTGTAGGGTTCCCTTGGGACTGTCAGGGAAGCACAGGTTTTGAGGTGGGGGCAGGTTGGGTCTGGGACATATCCTTAATCATTTGGATTTTTGGAGGCGGCCGGCCACTCCAGGCCACAGGACCCGAGAGACAAACACCGGCCCTTTTACCCTGGGAAGGAAAAGTTGCCAGCCCAGGTTCCTCTTGTCAGTTTATAGCGTTCTCTTGGGACTGTCAGGGCAGCACAAGTTTGTGGTGGAGGCAGGTTAGGTCTGGGACATATCTTTAATCGTTTGGATTTTTTGGAGGCGGCCGGCCACTCAAGGCCAAAGGCCCTTGGAGACAAACACCGGCCGTATTCCCTTTTAAGGAAAACTTGCCGGTCCAGGTTTCTGATGTCAGTTTGTACGGTTCCCTTGGGACTGTCAGGGCAGCACAAATTTGAGGTGGGGGCAGGTTGGGTCTGGGACATATCTTTAATCGTTTGGAGATTTTGGAGGCAGCCGGCCACTCTGGGACAAAGGTTCCTGAAGACAAACACCGGCCCTTTTACCCTGGGAAGGAAAAGTTGCCAGCCCAGGTTCCTCTTGTCAGTTTATAGGGTTCCCTTGGGACTGTCAAGGCAGCACAATCTTGAGGTGGGGGCAGGTTAGGTCTGGGACATATCTTTAATCGTTTGGATTTTTTGGAGGCAGCCGGCCACTAAAGGCCACAGGCTCCTCGAGAAAAAGACCGCTCCTTTTCCCTGTAAGGAAAAGTTGCCGGTCCAGGTTGCTGATGTCTGCATGCAGAGTTCCCGTTGGACTGTCAAGGCAGCACAGGTTTGAGGTGGGGGCAGGTTAGGTCTGGGAAATATCTTTAGTCGTTTGGATTTTTTTGAGGCGTCCGGCCACTCAGGGACACAGGCCCTTGAAGACAAACACCGGCCCTTTTCCCTGTTAAGGAAAAGTTGCCAGCCCTGGTTGCTGATGTCAGTTTGTAGGGTTCCCTTGGGACTGTCAGGGAAGCACAGGTTTGAGGTGGGGGCAGGTTGGGTCTGGGAAATATCTTTAATCGCTTGGAATTTTGGAGGCATCCGGCCACTCAAGGCCAAAGGCCCTTGGAGACAAACACCGGCCGTATTCCCTGTGAAGGAAAAGTTGCCAGCCCTGGTTGCTGATGTCAGTTTGTAGGGTTCCTTTGGGACTGTCAGGGCAGCACAGGTTTGAGGTGGGGGTAGGTTGGGTCTGGGACATATCTTTAATCGTTTGGAATTTTGGAGGCGTCCGGCCACTCAAGGCCAAAGGCCCTTGGAGACAAACAGCGGCCCTTTTCCCTGTGAAGGAAAAGTTGCCAGCCCTGGTTGCTGATTTCAGTTTGTAGAGTTCCCTTGGGACTCTCAGGGCAGCACAAGTTTGTGGTGGAGGCAGGTTAGGTCTGGGACATATCTTTAATCGTTTGGTTTTTTGGAGGCGGCCGGTCACTCAAGGCCAAAGGCCCTTGGAGACAAACACCGGCCCTTTTCCCTGTTAAGGAAAAGTTGCCAGCCCTGGTTGCTGATGTCAGTTTGTAGGGTTCCCTTGGGACTGTCAGGGCAGCACAGGTTTGATGTGGGGGTAGGTTGGGTCTGGGACATATCTTTAATCGTTTGGAGATTTTGGAGGCGGCCGGCCATTCTGGGACCAAGGCTCCTGAAGACAAACACCGGCCCTTTTCCCTTTGAACGAAAAGTTGCTAGACCAGGTTCCTGATGTCAGTTTATAGAGTTCTCTTGAGACTGTCGGGGCAGCACAAATTTGAGGTGGGGGCAGGTTGGGTCTGGGACATATCTTTAATCGTTTGGAGATTTTGGAGGCAGCCGGCCACTCTGGGACAAAGGTTCCTGAAGACAAACACCGGCCCTTTTCCCTGTGAAGGAAAAGTTGCCAGCCCAGGTTCCTCTTGTCAGTTTATAGCGTTCTCTTGGGACTGTCAGCGCAGCACAAGTTTGTGGTGGGGGTAGGTTGGGTCTGGGACATATCATTAATCATTTGGATATTTTGGAGGCGGCCGGCCATTCTGGGACCCAGGCTCCTGAAGACAAACACCAGCCCTTTTCCCTTTGAACGAAAAGTTGCTAGACCAGATTCCTGATGTCAGTTAGTAGAGTTCTCTTGAGACTGTCGGGCAGCACAAATTTGAGGTGGGGGCAGGTTGGGTCTGGGACATATCTTTAATCGTTTGGAGATTTTGGAGGCGGCCGGCCACTCTGGGACAAAGGTTCCTGAAGACAAACACCGGCCCTTTTCCCTGTGAAGGAAAAGTTGCCAGCCCAGGTTCCTCTTGTCAATTTATAGGGTTCCTTTGGGACTGTCAGGGCAGCACAAGTTTCTGGTGGGGGCAGATTAAGTCTGGGACATATCATTAATCGTTTGGATTTTTTGGAAGCATCCGGCAACTCGGGGACAAAGGCCCTTGGAGACAAACACCGGCCGTATTCCCTGTTAAGGAAAAGTTGCCAGCCCTTGTTGCTGATGTCAGTTTGTAGGGTTCCCTTTGGACTGTCAGGGCAGCACAGGTTTGAGGTGGGGGCAGGTTGGGTCTGGGACATATCTTTAATTGTTTGGATTTTTTGGAGGCGTCCGGCCACTCAGGGACAAAGACCCCTGCAGGAAGACACGAGCAATTTTTTCTAGGAAAGAAATATGGTCAACCCAGGTTCCTGATGTCAGCAGGTAGGGTTCCCATGGGACTGTCAGGGCAGCAAAAATTTGAGGTGGGGGCAGGTTGGGTCTGGGACATATCTTTAATCGTTTGGAGATTTTGGAGGCAGCCGGCCACTCTGGGACAAAGGTTCCTGAAGACAAACACCGGCCCTTTTACCCTGGGAAGGAAAAGTTGCCAGCCCAGGTTCCTCTTGTCAGTTTATAGGGTTCCCTTGGGACTGTCGAGGCAGCACAAATTTGAGGTGGGAGCAGGTTAGGTCTGGGACATATCTTTAATCGTTTGGATTTTTTGGAGGCAGCCGGCCACTAAAGGCCACAGGCTCCTCGAGAAAAAGACCGCTCCTTTTCCCTGTAACGAAAAGTTGCCGGTCCAGGTTGCTGATGTCTGCATGTAGAGTTCCTGTTGGACTGTCAAGGCAGCACAGGTTTGAGGTGGGGGCAGGTTAGGTCTGGGAAATATCTTTAGTCGTTTGGATTTTTTTGAGGCGTCCGGCCACTCAGGGACACAGGCCCTTGAAGACAAACACCGGCCCTTTTCCCTGTTAAGGAAAAGTTGCCAGCCCTGGTTGCTGATGTCAGTTTGTAGGGTTCCCTTGGGACTGTCAGGGAAGCACAGGTTTGAGGTGGGGGCAGGTTGGGTCTGGGAAATATCTTTAATCGTTTGGATTTTTTGGAGGCATCCGGCAACTCAAGGCCAAAGGCCCCTTCAGACAAACACTGGCCATTTTTTCTTGGAAAGATATATGGTCAGCCCTGGTTCCTGCTGATGTCAGTTTGTAGGGTTCCCTTGGGACTGTCAGGGAAGCACAGGTTTTGAGGTGGGGGCAGGTTGGGTCTGGGACATATCCTTAATCATTTGGATTTTTGGAGGCGGCCGGCCACTCCAGGCCACAGGACCCGAGAGACAAACACCGGCCCTTTTACCCTGGGAAGGAAAAGTTGCCAGCCCAGGTTCCTCTTGTCAGTTTATAGCGTTCTCTTGGGACTGTCAGGGCAGCACAAGTTTGTGGTGGAGGCAGGTTAGGTCTGGGACATATCTTTAATCGTTTGGATTTTTTGGAGGCGGCCGGCCACTCAAGGCCAAAGGCCCTTGGAGACAAACACCGGCCGTATTCCCTTTTAAGGAAAAGTTGCCGGTCCAGGTTGCTGATGTCAGTTTGTACGGTTCCCTTTGGACTGTCAGGGCAGCACAAATTTGAGGTGGGGGCAGGTTGGGTCTGGGACATATCTTTAATCGTTTGGAGATTTTGGAGGCAGCCGGCCACTCTGGGACAAAGGTTCCTGAAGACAAACACCGGCCCTTTTACCCTGGGAAGGAAAAGTTGCCAGCCCAGGTTCCTCTTGTCAGTTTATAGGGTTCCCTTGGGACTGTCAAGGCAGCACAATCTTGAGGTGGGGGCAGGTTAGGTCTGGGACATATCTTTAATCGTTTGGATTTTTTGGAGGCAGCCGGCCACTAAAGGCCACAGGCTCCTCGAGAAAAAGACCGCTCCTTTTCCCTGTAAGGAAAAGTTGCCGGTCCAGGTTGCTGATGTCTGCATGCAGAGTTCCCGTTGGACTGTCAAGGCAGCACAGGTTTGAGGTGGGGGCAGGTTAGGTCTGGGAAATATCTTTAGTCGTTTGGATTTTTTTGAGGCGTCCGGCCACTCAGGGACACAGGCCCTTGAAGACAAACACCGGCCCTTTTCCCTGTTAAGGAAAAGTTGCCAGCCCTGGTTGCTGATGTCAGTTTGTAGGGTTCCTTTGGGACTGTCAGGGCAGCACAGGTTTGAGGTGGGGGTAGGTTGGGTCTGGGAAATATCTTTAATCGCTTGGAATTTTGGAGGCGTCCGGCCACTCAAGGCCAAAGGCCCTTGGAGACAAACAGCGGCCCTTTTCCCTGTGAAGGAAAAGTTGCCAGCCCTGGTTGCTGATTTCAGTTTGTAGGGTTCCCTTGGGACTGTCAGGGCAGCTCAAGTTTGTGGTGGAGGCAGGTTAGGTCTGGGACATATCTTTAATCGTTTGGTTTTTTGGAGGCGGCCGGTCACTCAAGGCCAAAGGCCCTTGGAGACAAACAGCGGCCCTTTTCCCTGTGAAGGAAAAGTTGCCAGCCCTGGTTGCTGATTTCAGTTTGTAGGGTTCCCTTGGAACTGTCAGGGCAGCACAGGTTTGATGTGGGGGTAGGTTGGGTCTGGGAAATATCTTTAATCGTTTGGAGATTTTGGAGGCGGCCGGCCATTCTGGGACCAAGGCTCCTGAAGACAAACACCGGCCCTTTTCCCTTTGAACGAAAAGTTGCTTGACCAGGTTCCTGATGTCAGTTAGTAGAGTTCTCTTGAGACTGTCGGGGCAGCACAAATTTGAGGTGGGGGCAGGTTGGGTCTGGGACATATCTTTAATCGTTTGGAGATTTTGGAGGCAGCCGGCCACTCTGGGACAAAGGTTCCTGAAGACAAACACCGGCCCTTTTCCCTGTGAAGGAAAAGTTGCCAGCCCAGGTTCCTCTTGTCAGTTTATAGCGTTCTTTTGGGACTGTCAGCGCCGCACAAGTTTGTGGTGGGGGTAGGTTGGGTCTGGGACATATCATTAATCATTTGGATATTTTGGAGGCGGCCGGCCATTCTGGGACCCAGGCTCCTGAAGACAAACACCAGCCCTTTTCCCTTTGAACGAAAAGTTGCTAGACCAGATTCCTGATGTCAGTTAGTAGAGTTCTCTTGAGACTGTCGGGCAGCACAAATTTGAGGTGGGGGCAGGTTGGGTCTGGGACATATCTTTAATCGTTTGGATTTTTTGGAGGCGGCCGGCCACTCTGGGACAAAGGTTCCTGAAGACAAACACCGGCCCTTTTCCCTGTGAAGGAAAAGTTGCCAGCCCAGGTTCCTCTTGTCAATTTATAGGGTTCCTTTGGGACTGTCAGGGCAGCACAAGTTTCTGGTGGGGGCCAGATTAAGTCTGGGACATATCATTAATCGTTTGGATTTTTTGGAGGCATCCGGCAACTCGGGGACAAAGGCCCTTGGAGACAAACACCGGCCGTATTCCCTGTTAAGGAAAAGTTGCCAGCCCTTGTTGCTGATGTCAGTTTGTAGGGTTCCCTTTGGACTGTCAGGGCAGCACAGGTTTGAGGTGGGGGCAGGTTGGGTCTGGGACATATCTTTAATTGTTTGGATTTTTTGGAGGCGTCCGGCCACTCAGGGACAAAGACCCCTGCAGGAAGACACGAGCAATTTTTTCTAGGAAAGAAATATGGTCAACCCAGGTTCCTGATGTCAGCAGGTAGGGTTCCCATGGGACTGTCAGGGCAGCACAAATTTGAGGTGGGGGCAGGTTGGGTCTGGGACATATCTTTAATCGTTTGGAGATTTTGGAGGCAGCCGGCCACTCTGGGACAAAGGTTCCTGAAGACAAACACCGGCCCTTTTACCCTGGGAAGGAAAAGTTGCCAGCCCAGGTTCCTCTTGTCAGTTTATAGGGTTCCCTTGGGACTGTCGAGGCAGCACAAATTTGAGGTGGGGGCAGGTTAGGTCTGGGACATATCTTTAATCGTTTGGATTTTTTGGAGGCAGCCGGCCACTAAAGGCCACAGGCTCCTCGAGAAAAAGACCGCTCCTTTTCCCTGTAACGAAAAGTTGCCGGTCCAGGTTGCTGATGTCTGCATGTAGAGTTCCCGTTGGACTGTCAAGGCAGCACAGGTTTGAGGTGGGGGCAGGTTAGGTCTGGGAAATATCTTTAGTCGTTTGGATTTTTTTGAGGCGTCCGGCCACTCAGGGACACAGGCCCTTGAAGACAAACACCGGCCCTTTTCCCTGTTAAGGAAAAGTTGCCAGCCCTGGTTGCTGATGTCAGTTTGTAGGGTTCCCTTGGGACTGTCCGGGAAGCACAGGTTTGAGGTGGGGGCAGGTTGGGTCTGGGAAATATCTTTAATCGTTTGGAGTTTTTGGAGGCATCCGGCCACTCAAGGCCAAAGGCCCTTGGACACAAACACCGGCCCTTTTCCCCTTTAAGGAAAAGTTGCCAGACCTGGTTGCTGATGTCAGTTTGTAGGGTTCCCTTGGGACTGTCAGGGAAGCACAGGTTTGAGGTGGGGGCAGGTTGGGTCTGGGACATATCTTTAATCGTTTGGAATTTTGGAGGCGTCTGGCAACTCAAGGCCAAAGGCCCCTTCAGACAAACACTGGCCATTTTTTCTGGAAAGATATATGGTCAGCCCTGGTTCCTGCTGATGTGAGTTTGTAGGGTTCCCTTGGGACTGTCAGGGAAGCACAGGTTTTGAGGTGGGGGCAGGTTGGGTCTGGGACATATCCTTAATCATTTGGATTTTTGGAGGCGGCCGGCCACTCCAGGCCACAGGACCCGAGAGACAAACACCGGCCCTTTTACCCTGGGAAGGAAAAGTTGCCAGCCCAGGTTCCTCTTGTCAGTTTATAGCGTTCTCTTGGGACTGTCAGGGCAGCACAAGTTTGTGGTGGAGGCAGGTTAGGTCTGAGACATATCTTTAATCGTTTGGATTTTTTGGAGGCGGCCGGCCACTCAAGGCCAAAGGCCCTTGGAGACAAACACCGGCCGTATTCCCTTTTAAGGAAAAGTTGCCGGTCCAGGTTGCTGATGTCAGTTTGTACGGTTCCCTTTGGACTGTCAGGGCAGCACAAATTTGAGGTGGGGGCAGGTTGGGTCTGGGACATATCTTTATTCGTTTGGAGATTTTGGAGGCAGCCGGCCACTCTGGGACAAAGGTTCCTGAAGACAAACACCGGCCCTTTTACCCTGGGAAAGAAAAGTTGCCAGCCCAGGTTCCTCTTGTCAGTTTATAGGGTTCCCTTGGGACTGTCAAGGCAGCACAATCTTGAGGTGGGGGCAGGTTAGGTCTGGGACATATCTTTAATCGTTTGGATTTTTTGGATGCAGCCGGCCACTAAAGGCCACAGGCTCCTCGAGAAAAAGACCGGTCTTTTTCCCTGTAAGGAAAAGGTGCCGGTCCAGGTTGCTGATGTCTGCAGGTAGAGTTCCCGTTGGACTGTCAAGGCAGCACAGGTTTGAGGTGGGGGCAGGTTAGGTCTGGGAAATATCTTTAGTCGTTTGGATTTTTTTGAGGCGTCCGGCCACTCAGGGACACAGGCCCTTGAAGACAAACACCGGCCGTATTCCCTTTTAAGGAAAAGTTGCCGGTCCAGGTTGCTGATGTCAGTTTGTACGGTTCCCTTTGGACTGTCAGGGCAGCACAAATTTGAGGTGGGGGCAGGTTGGGTCTGGGACATATCTTTATTCGTTTGGAGATTTTGGAGGCAGCCGGCCACTCTGGGACAAAGGTTCCTGAAGACAAACACCGGCCCTTTTACCCTGGGAAAGAAAAGTTGCCAGCCCAGGTTCCTCTTGTCAGTTTATAGGGTTCCCTTGGGACTGTCAAGGCAGCACAATCTTGAGGTGGGGGCAGGTTAGGTCTGGGACATATCTTTAATCGTTTGGATTTTTTGGAGGCAGCCGGCCACTAAAGGCCACAGGCTCCTCGAGAAAAAGACCGCTCTTTTTCCCTGTAAGGAAAAGTTGCCGGTCCAGGTTGCTGATGTCTGCATGCAGAGTTCCCGTTGGACTGTCAAGGCAGCACAGGTTTGAGGTGGGGGCAGGTTAGGTCTGGGAAATATCTTTAGTCGTTTGGATTTTTTTGAGGCGTCCAGCCACTCAGGGACACAGGCCCTTGAAGACAAACACCGGCCCTTTTCCCTGTTAAGGAAAAGTTGCCAGGCCTGGTTGCTGATGTCAGTTTGTAGGGTTCCCTTGGGACTGTCCGGGAAGCACAGGTTTGAGGTGGGGGCAGGTTGGGTCCGGGAAATATCTTTAATCGTTTGGATTTTTTGGAGGCATCCGGCCACTCAAGGCCAAAGGCCCTTGGACACAAACACCGGCCCTTTTCCCCTTTAAGGAAAAGTTGCCAGACCTGGTTGCTGATGTCAGTTTGTAGGGTTCCCTTGGGACTGTCAGGGAAGCACAGGTTTGAGGTGGGGGCAGGTTGGGTCTGGGAAATATCTTTAATCGTTTGGTTTTTTGGAGGCGTCCGGCAACTCAAGGCCAAAGGCCCCTTCAGACAAACACTGGCCATTTTTTCTTGGAAAGATATATGGTCAGCCCTGGTTCCTGCTGATGTCAGTTTGTAGGGTTCCCTTGGGACTGTCAGGGAAGCACAGGTTTTGAGGTGGGGGCAGGTTGGGTCTGGGACATATCCTTAATCATTTGGATTTTTGGAGGCGGCCGGCCACTCCAGGCCATAGGCCCTTGGAGACAAACACCGGCCCTTTTCCCTGTTAAGGAAAAGTTGCCAGCCCTGGTTGCTGATGTCAGTTTGTAGGGTTCCCTTGGGACTGTCAGGGCAGCACAGGTTTGAGGTGGGGACAGGTTAGGTCTGGGACATATCTTTAATCGTTTGGTTTTTTGGAGGCGGCCGGCCACTCAAGGCCAAAGGCCCTTGGAGACAAACACCGGCCCTTTTCCCTGTTAAGGAAAAGTTGCCAGCCCTGGTTGCTGATGTCAGTTTGTAGGGTTCCCTTGGGACTGTCAGGGCAGCACAGGTTTGAGGTGGGGGTAGGTTGGGTCTGGGACATATCTTTAATCGTTTGGATATTTTGGAGGCGGCCGGCCATTCTGGTACCAAGGCTCCTGAAGACAAACACCGGCCCTTTTCCCTTTGAACGAAAAGTTGCTAGACCAGGTTCCTGATGTCAGTTAGTAGAGTTCTCTTGAGACTGTCGGGGCAGCACAAATTTGAGGTGGGGGCAGGTTGGGTCTGGGACATATCTTTAATCGTTTGGAGATTTTGGAGGCGGCCGGCCACTCCGGGTCACAGGCTCCTGAAGACAAACACCGGCCCTTTTCCCTGTCAAGGAAAAGTTGCCAGCCCAAGTTCCTCATGTCAGTTTATAGGGTTCCTTTGGGACTGTCAGGGCAGCACAAGTTTCTGGTGGGGCAGATTAAGTCTGGGACATATCATTAATCGTTTGGATTTTTTGGAGGCATCCGTCTACTCAGGGACAAAGGCCCCTTGGAGACAAACACCGGCCATATTCCCTGTTAAGGAAAAGTTGCCAGCCCTTGTTGCTAGTGTCAGTTTGTAGGGTTCCCTTGGGACTGTCAGGGCGGCACAGGTTTTAGGTGGGGGCAGGTTGGGTCTGGGACATATCCTTAATCATTTGGATTTTCGGAGGCGGCCGGCAAATCCAGGCCACAGGCCCCGAGAGACAAACACCGTCCCTTTTGCCTTTGAAGGAAAGTTGCCAGCCCAGGTTCCTCATGTCAGTTTATAGCGTTCTCTTGGGACTGTCAGGGCAGCACAAGTTTGTGGTGGGGGCAGGTTAGGTCTGGGACATATCTTTAATCGTTTGGAGATTTTGGAGGCGGCCGGCCACTCTGGGACAAAGGTTCCTGAAGACAAACACCGGCCCTTTTACCCTGGGAAGGAAAAGTTGCCAGCCCAGGTTCCTCGTGTCAGTTTATAGGGTTCCCTTTGGACTGTCAGGGCAACACAAATTTGAGGTGGGGGCAGGTTGGGTCTGGGACATATCTTTAATCGTTTGGATTTTTTGGAGGCGTCCGGCCACTCAAGGCCAAAGGCCCCTTCAGACAAACACTAGCCATTTTTTCTTGGAAAGATATAAGGTCAGCCCTGGTTGCTGATGTCAGTTTGTAGGGTTCCCTTGGGACTGTCCGGGAACCACAGGTTTGAGGTGGGGGCAGGTTGGGTCTGGGACATATCATTAATCGTTTGGATTTTTTGGAGGCAGCCGGCCACTCAAGGCCAAAGGCCCTTGGAGACAAACACCGGCCGTATTCCCTGTTAAGGAAAAGTTGCCAGCCCTGGTTGCTGATGTCAGTTCGTAGGGTTCCCTTGGGATTGTCAGGGCAGCACAGGTTTGAGGTGGGGGTAGGTTGGGTCTGGGAAATATCTTTAATCGTTTGGAATTTTGGAGGCGTCCGGCCACTCAAGGCCATAGGCCCTTGGAGACAAACACCGGCCCTTTTCCCTGTGAAGGAAAAGTTGCCAGCCCTGGTTGCTGATGTCAGTTTGTAGGGTTCCCTTGGGACTGTCAGGGCAGCACAGGTTTGAGGTGGGGACAGGTTAGGTCTGGGACATATCATTAATCGTTTGGATTTTTTGGAGGCGGCCGGCCATTCAAGGCCAAAGGCCCTTGGAGACAAACACCGGCCGTATTCCCTGTGAAGGAAAAGTTGCCAGCCCTGGTTGCTGATGTCAGTTCGTAGGGTTCCCTTGGGACTGTCAGGGCAGCACAAGTTTGTGGTGGAGGTAGGTTGGGTCTGGGACATATATTTAATCGTTTGGATATTTTGGAGGCGGCCGGCCACTCTGGGACCAAGGCTCCTGAGAAAAACACCGGCCCTTTTCCCTTTGAACGAAAAGTTGCTAGACCAGGTTCCTGATGTCAGTTAGTAGAGTTCTCTTGACACTGTCGGGGTAGCACAAATTTGAGGTGGGGGCAGGTTGGGTCTGGGACATATCTTTAATCGTTTGGTGATTTTGGAGGCGGCCGGCCACTCCGGGTCACAGGCTCCTGAAGACAAACACTGGCCCTTTTCCCTGTGAAGGAAAACTTGCCAGCCCAAGTTTCCTCATGTCAGTTTATAGGGTTCCTTTGGGACTGTCAGGGCAGCACAAGTTTCTGGTGGGGCAGATTAAGTCTGGGACATATCATTAATCGTTTGGATTTTTTGGAGGCATCCGTCTACTCAGGGACAAAGGCCCCTTGGAGAGAGACAAACACCGGCCGTATTCCCTGTTAAGGAAAAGTTGCCAGCCCTGGTTGCTGATGTCAGTTTGTAGGGTTCCCTTGGGACTGTCAGGGCAGCACAGGTTTGAGGTGGGGGTAGGTTGGGTCTGGGAAATATCTTTAATCGTTTGGAATTTTGGAGGCGTCCGGCCACTCAAGGCCATAGGCCCTTGGAGACAAACACCGGCCCTTTTCCCTGTGAAGGAAAAGTTGCCAGCCCTGGTTGCTGATTTCAGTTTGTAGGGTTCCCTTGGGACTGTCAGGGCAGCACAGGTTTGAGGTGGGGGCAGGATAGGTCTGGGACATATCTTTAATCGTTTGGTTTTTTGGAGGCGGCCGGCCACTCAAGGCCAAAGGCCCTTGGAGACAAACACCGGCCGTATTCCCTGTTAAGGAAAAGTTGCCAGCCCAGGTTCCTCATGTCAGTTTATAGCGTTCTCTTGGGACAGTCAGGGCAGCACAAGTTTGTGGTGGGGGCAGGTTAGGTCTGGGACATATCTTTAATCGTTTGGAGATTTTGGAGGCGGCCGGCCACTCTGGGACAAAGGTTCCTGAAGACAAACACCGGCCCTTTTCCCTGTCAAGGAAAAGTTGCCAGCCCAAGTTCCTCATGTCAGTTTATAGGGTTCCTTTGGGACTGTCAGGGCAGCACAAGTTTCTGGTGGGGCAGATTAAGTCTTGGACATATCATTAATCGTTTGGGATTTTTTGGAGGCATCCGTCTACTCAGGGACAAAGGCCCCTTGGAGACAAACACCGGCCATATTCCCTGTTAAGGAAAAGTTGCCAGCCCTTGTTGCTAGTGTCAGTTTGTAGGGTTCCCTTGGGACTGTCAGGGCGGCACAGATTTTAGGTGGGGGCAGGTTGGGTCTGGGACATATCCTTAATCATTTGGATTTTCGGAGGCGGCCGGCAAATCCAGGCCACAGGCCCCGAGAGACAAACACCGTCCCTTTTGCCTTTGAAGGAAAGTTGCCAGCCCAGGTTCCTCATGTCAGTTTATAGCGTTCTCTTGGGACTGTCAGGGCAGCACAAGTTTGTGGTGGGGGCAGGTTAGGTCTGGGACATATCTTTAATCGTTTGGAGATTTTGGAGGCGGCCGGCCACTCTGGGACAAAGGTTCCTGAAGACAAACACCGGCCCTTTTACCCTGGGAAGGAAAAGTTGCCAGCCCAGGTTCCTCGTGTCAGTTTATAGGGTTCCCTTTGGACTGTCAGGGCAACACAAATTTGAGGTGGGGGCAGGTTGGGTCTGGGGACATATCTTTAATCGTTTGGATTTTTGGAGGCGTCCGGCCACTCAAGGCCAAAGGCCCCTTCAGACAAACACTAGCCATTTTTTCTTGGAAAGATATAAGGTCAGCCCTGGTTGCTGATGTCAGTTTGTAGGGGTACCCTTGGGACTGTCCGGGAAGCACAGGTTTGAGGTGGGGGCAGGTTGGGTCTGGGAAATATCATTAATCGTTTGGGTTTTTTGGAGGCAGCCGGCCACTCAAGGCCAAAGGCCCTTGGAGACAAACACCGGCCGTATTCCCTGTTAAGGAAAAGTTGCCAGCCCTGGTTGCTGATGTCAGTTTGTAGGGTTCCCTTGGGATTGTCAGGGCAGCACAGGTTTGAGGTGGGGGTAGGTTGGGTCTGGGAAATATCTTTAATCGTTTGGAATTTTGGAGGCGTCCGGCCACTCAAGGCCATAGGCCCTTGGAGACAAACACCGGCCCTTTTCCCTGTGAAGGAAAAGTTGCCAGCCCTGGTTGCTGATTTCAGTTTGTAGGGTTCCCTTGGGACTGTCAGGGCAGCACAGGTTTGAGGTGGGGGCAGGATAGGTCTGGGACATATCTTTAATCGTTTGGTTTTTTGGAGGCGGCCGGCCACTCAAGGCCAAAGGCCCTTGGAGACAAACACCGGCCGTATTCCCTGTGAAGGAAAAGTTGCCAGCCCTGGTTGCTGATGTCAGTTCGTAGGGTTCCCTTGGGACTGTCAGGGCAGCACAAGTTTGTGGTGGAGGCAGGTTGGGTCTGGGACATATCTTTAATCGTTTGGATATTTTGGAGGCGGCCGGCCACTCTGGGACCAAGGCTCCTGAAGACAAACACCGGCCCTTTTCCCTTTGAACGAAAAGTTGCTAGACCAGGTTCCTGATGTCAGTTAGTAGAGTTCTCTTGAGACTGTCAGGGCAGCACATGTAAGAGGTGGGGGCAGGTTGGGTCTGGGACATATCTTTAATCGTTTGGAGATTTTGGAGGCGGCCGGCCACTCCGGGTCACAGGCTCCTGAAGACAAACACTGGCCCTTTTCCCTGTGAAGGAAAAGTTGCCAGCCCAAGTTCCTCATGTCAGTTTATAGGGTTCCTTTGGGACTGTCAGGGCAGCACAAGTTTCTGGTGGGGCAGATTAAGTCTGGGACATATCAATAATCGTTTGGATTTTTTGGAGGCATCCGTCTACTCAGGGACAAAGGCCCCTTGGAGACAAACACCGGCCATATTCCCTGTTAAGGAAAAGTTGCCAGCCCTTGTTGCTAGTGTCAGTTTGTAGGTTCCCTTGGGACTGTCAGGGAAGCACAGGTTTGAGGTGGGGGCAGGTTGGGTCTGGGACATATCCTTAATCATTTGGATTTTCGGAGGCGGCCGGTAAATCCAGGCCACAGGCCCCGAGAGACAAACACCGGCCCTTTTGCCTTTGAAGGAAAAGTTGCCAGCCCAGGTTCCTCATGTCAGTTTATAGCGTTCTCTTGGGACTGTCAGGGCAGCACAAGTTTGTGGTGGGGGCAGGTTAGGTCTGGGACATATCTTTAATCGTTTGGAGATTTTGGAGGCGGCCGGCCACTCTGGGACAAAGGTTCCTGAAGACAAACACCGGCCCTTTTACCCTGGGAAGGAAAAGTTGCCAGCCCAGGTTCCTCGTGTCAGTTTATAGGGTTCCCTTTGGACTGTCAGGGCAACACAAATTTGAGGTGGGGGCAGGTTGGGTCTGGGACATATCTTTAATCGTTTGGATTTTTGGAGGCGTCCGGCCACTCAAGGCCAAAGGCCCCTTCAGACAAACACTAGCCATTTTTTCTTGGAAAGATATAAGGTCAGCCCTGGTTGCTGATGTCAGTTTGTAGGGTTCCCTTGGGACTGTCCGGGAAGCACAGGTTTGAGGTGGGGGCAGGTTGGGTCTGGGACATATCATTAATCGTTTGGATTTTTTGGAGGCAGCCGACCACTCAAGGCCAAAGGCCCTTGGAGACAAACACCGGCCGTATTCCCTGTTAAGGAAAAGTTGCCAGCCCTGGTTGCTTATGTCAGTTTGTAGGGTTCTCTTAGGACTGTCAGGGCAGCACAGGTTTGAGGTGGGGGTAGGTTGGGTCTGGGAAATATCTTTAATCGTTTGGATATTTTGGAGGCGGCCGGCCACTCTGGGACCAAGGCTCCTGAAGACAAACACCGGCCCTTTTCCCTTTGAAAGAAAAGTTGCTAGACCAGGTTCCTGATGTCAGTTAGTAGAGTTCTCTTGAGACTGTCGGGGCAGCACAAATTTGAGGTGGGGGCAGGTTGGGTCTGGGACATATCTTTAATCGTTTGGATTTTTGGAGGCGTCCGGCCACTCAAGGCCAAAGGCCCCTTCAGACAAACACTAGCCATTTTTTCTTGGAAAGATATAAGGTCAGCCCTGGTTGCTGATGTCAGTTTGTAGGGTTCCCTTGGGACTGTCCGGGAAGCACAGGTTTGAGGTGGGGGCAGGTTGGGTCTGGGACATATCATTAATCATTTGGATTTTTTGGAGGCAGCCGTCCACTCAAGGCCAAAGGCCCTTGGAGACAAACACCGGCCGTATTCCCTGTTAAGGAAAAGTTGCCAGCCCTGGTTGCTGATGTCAGTTTGTAGGGTTCCCTTGGGATTGTCAGGGCAGCACAGGTTTGAGGTGGGGGTAGGTTGGGTTTGGGAAATATCTTTAATCGTTTGGAATTTTGGAGGCGTCCGGCCACTCAAGGCCATAGGCCCTTGGAGACAAACACCGGCCGTATTCCCTGTTAAGGAAAAGTTGCCAGCCCTGGTTGCTGATTTCAGTTTGTAGGGTTCCCTTGGGACTGTCAGGGCAGCACAGGTTTGAGGTGGGGGCAGGTTAGGTCTGGGACATATCTTTAATCGTTTGGTTTTTTGGAGGCGGCCGGCCACTCAAGGCCAAAGGCCCTTGGAGACAAACACCAGCCGTATTCCCTGTTAAGGAAAAGTTGCCAGCCCTGGTTGCTGATGTCAGTTCGTAGGGTTCCCTTGGGACTGTCAGGGCAGCACAAGTTTGTGGTGGAGGTAGGTTGGGTCTGGGACATATCTTTAATCGTTTGGATATTTTGGAGGCGGCCGGCCACTCTGGGACCAAGGCTCCTGAAGAAAAACACCGGCCCTTTTCCCTTTGTACGAAAAGTTGCTAGACCAGGTTCCTGATGTCAGTTAGTAGAGTTCTCTTGAGACTGTCGGGGCAGCACAAATTTGAGGTGGGGGCAGGTTGGGTCTGGGACATATCTTTAATCGTTTGGTGATTTTGGAGGCGGCCAGCCACTCCGGGTCACAGGCTCCTGAAGACAAACACTGGCCCTTTTCCCTGTGAAGGAAAAGTTGCCAGCCCAAGTTCCTCATGTCAGTTTACAGGGTTCCTTTGGGACTGTCAGGGCAGCACAAGTTTCTGGTGGGGCAGATTAAGTCTGGGACATATCATTAATCGTTTGGATTTTTTGGAGGCATCCGTCTACTCAGGGACAAAGGCCCCTTGGAGACAAACACCGGCCATATTCCCTGTTAAGGAAAAGTTGCCAGCCCTTGTTACTAGTGTCAGTTTGTAGGGTTCCCTTGGGACTGTCAGGGCGGCACAGATTTTAGGTGGGGGCAGGTTGGGTCTGGGACATATCCTTAATCATTTGGATTTTCGGAGGCGGCCGGCAAATCCAGGCCACAGGCCCCGAGAGACAAACACCGGCCCTTTTGCCTTTGAAGGAAAAGTTGCCAGCCCAGGTTCCTCATGTCAGTTTATAGCGTTCTCTTGGGACTGTCAGGGCAGCACAAGTTTGTGGTGGGGGCAGGTTAGGTCTGGGACATATCTTTAATCGTTTGGAGATTTTGGAGGCGGCCGGCCACTCTGGGACAAAGGTTCCTGAAGACAAACACCGGCCCTTTTACCCTGGGAAGGAAAAGTTGCCAGCCCAGGTTCCTCGTGTCAGTTTATAGGGTTCCCTTTGGACTGTCAGGGCAACACAAATTTGAGGTGGGGGCAGGTTGGGTCTGGGACATATCTTTAATCGTTTGGATTTTTGGAGGCGTCCGGCCACTCAAGGCCAAAGGCCCCTTCAGACCTAGCCATTTTTTCTTGGAAAGATATAAGGTCAGCCCTGGTTGCTGATGTCAGTTTGTAGGGTTCTCTTGGGACTGTCAGGGCAGCACAGGTTTGAGGTGGGGGTAGGTTGGGTCTGGGACATATCTTTAATCGTTTGGATATTTTGGAGGCGGCCGGCCACTCTGGGACCAAGGCTCCTGAAGACAAACACCGGCCCTTTTCCCTTTGAAAGAAAAGTTGCTAGACCAGGTTCCTGATGTCAGTTAGTAGAGTTCTCTTGAGACTGTCGGGGCAGCACAAATTTGAGGTGGGGGCAGGTTGGGTCTGGGACATATCTTTAATCGTTTGGTGATTTTGGAGGCGGCCGGCCACTCCGGGTCACAGGCTCCTGAAGACAAACACCGGCCCTTTTCCCTGTGAAGGAAAAGTTGCCAGCCCAGGTTCCTCATGTCAGTTTATAGCGTTCTCTTGGGACTGTCAGGGCAGCACAAGTTTGAGGTGGGGGTAGGTTGGGTCTGGGACATATCTTTAATCGTTTGGATATTTTGGAGGCGGCCGGCCATTCTGGGACCCAGGCTCCTGAAGACAAACACCAGCCCTTTTCCCTTTGAACGAAAAGTTGCCAGGCCAGATTCCTGATGTCAGTTAGTAGAGTTCTCTTGAGACTGTCGGGCAGCACAAATTTGAGGTGGGGGCAGGTTGGGTCTGGGACATATCTTTAATCGTTTGGAGATTTTGGAGGCGGCCGGCCACTCTGGGACAAAGGTTCCTGAAGACAAACACCGGCCCTTTTCCCTGTGAAGGAAAAGTTGCCAGCCCAGGTTCCTCTTGTCAATTTATAGGGTTCCTTTGGGACTGTCAGGGCAGCACAAGTTTCTGGTGGGGGCAGATTAAGTATGGGACATATCATTAATCGCTTGGATTTTTTGGAGGCATCCGGCTACTCGGGGACACTGGCCCTTGGAGACAAACACCGGCCGTATTCCCTGTTAAGGAAAAGTTGCCAGCCCTTGTTGCTGATGTCAGTTTGTAGGGGTCCCTTTGGACTGTCAGGGCAGCACAGGTTTGAGGTGGGGGTAGGTTGGGTCTGGGACATATCTTTAATTGTTTGGATTTTTTGGAGGCGTCCGGCCACTCAGGGACAAAGACGCCTGCAGGAAGACACGAGCAATTTTTTCTAGGAAAGAAATATGGTCAACCCAGGTTCCTGATGTCAGCAGGTAGGGTTCCCATGGGACTGTCAGGGCAGCACAGGTTTGAGGTGGGGGCAGGTTGGGTCTGGGACATATCTTTAATCGTTTGGAGATTTTGGAGGCGGCCGGCCGCTCTGGGACAAAGGTTCCTGAAGACAAACACCGGCCCTTTTCCCTGTTAAGGAAAAGTTGCCAGCCCTGGTTGCTGATGTCAGTTTGTAGGGTTCCCTTGGGACTGTCCGGGAAGCACAGGTTTGAGGTGGGGGCAGGTTGGGTCTGGGACATATCTTTAATCGTTTGGATTTTTTGGAGGCATCCGGCCACTCAAGGCCAAAGGCCCTTGGACACAAACACCGGCCGTATTCCCTGTGAAGGAAAAGTTGCCAGACCTGGTTGCTGATGTCAGTTTGTAGGGTTCCCATGGGACTGTCAGGGCAGCACAAGTTTGTGGTGGGGCAGATTAAGTCTTGGACATATCATTAATCGTTTGGATTTTTTGGAGGCATCCGTCTACTCAGGGACAAAGGCCCCTTGGAGACAAACACCGGCCATATTCCCTGTTAAGGAAAAGTTGCCAGCCCTTGTTGCTAGTGTCAGTTTGTAGGGTTCCCTTGGGACTGTCAGGGCGGCACAGGTTTTAGGTGGGGGCAGGTTGGGTCTGGGACATATCCTTAATCATTTGGATTTTCGGAGGCGGCCGGCAAATCCAGGCCACAGGCCCCGAGAGACAAACACCGGCCCTTTTGCCTTTGAAGGAAAAGTTGCCAGCCCAGGTTCCTCATGTCAGTTTATAGCGTTCTCTTGGGACTGTCAGGGCAGCACAAGTTTGTGGTGGGGGCAGGTTAGGTCTGGGACATATCTTTAATCGTTTGGAGATTTTGGAGGCGGCCGGCCACTCTGGGACAAAGGTTCCTGAAGACAAACACCGGCCCTTTTACCCTGGGAAGGAAAAGTTGCCAGCCCAGGTTCCTCGTGTCAGTTTATAGGGTTCCCTATGGACTGTCAGGGCAACACAAATTTGAGGTGGGGGCAGGTTGGGTCTGGGACATATCTTTAATCGTTTGGATTTTTGGAGGCGTCCGGCCACTCAAGGCCAAAGGCCCCTTCAGACAAACACTAGCCATTTTTTCTTGGAAAGATATAAGGTCAGCCCTGGTTGCTGATGTCAGTTTGTAGGGTTCCCTTGGGACTGTCCGGGAAGCACAGGTTTGAGGTGGGAGCAGGTTGGGTCTGGGACATATCTTTAATCGTTTGGATTTTTTGGAGGCAGCCGGCCACTCAAGGCCAAAGGCCCTTGGAGACAAACACCGGCCGTATTCCCTGTTAAGGAAAAGTTGCCAGCCCTGGTTGCTGATGTCAGTTTGTAGGTTTCTCTTGGGACTGTCAGGGCAGCACAGGTTTGAGGTGGGGGTAGGTTGGGTCTGGGACATATCTTTAATCGTTTGGATATTTTGGAGGCGGCCGGCCACTCTGGGACCAAGGCTCCTGAAGACAAACACCGGCCCTTTTCCCTTTGAAAGAAAAGTTGCTAGACCAGGTTCCTGATGTCAGTTAGTAGAGTTCTCTTGAGACTGTCGGGGCAGCACAAATTTGAGGTGGGGGCAGGTTGGGTCTGGGACATATCTTTAATCGTTTGGTGATTTTGGAGGCGGCCGGCCACTCCGGGTCACAGGCTCCTGAAGACAAACACCGGCCCTTTTCCCTGTGAAGGAAAAGTTGCCAGCCCAGGTTCCTCTTGTCAGTTTATAGCGTTCTCTTGGGACTGTCAGGGCAGCACAAGTTTGAGGTGGGGGCAGGTTGGGTCTGGGACATATCTTTAATCGTTTGGAGATTTTGGAGGCAGCCGGCCACTCTGGGACAAAGGTTCCTGAAGACAAACACCGGCCCTTTTCCCTGGGAAGGAAAAGTTGCCAGCCCAGGTTCCTCTTGTCATTTTATAGGGTTCCTTTGGGACTGTCAGGGCAGCACAAGTTTCTGGTGGGGGCAGATTAAGTCTGGGACATATCATTAATCGTTTGGATTTTTTGGAGGCAGCCGGCTACTCGGGGACAAAGGCCCTTGGAGACAAACACCGGCCGTATTCCCTTTTAAGGAAAGGTTGCCGGTCCAGATTGCTGATGTCAGTTTGTAGGGTTCCCTTTGGACTGTCGGGGCAGCAAAATTTGAGGTGGGGGCTGGTTGGGTCTGGGACATATCTTTAATCGTTTGGTGTTTTGGAGGCGGCCGGCCACTCATGGCCACAGGCTCCTAGAGAAAAAGACCGGTCCTTGTCCCTGTTAAGGAAAAGTTGCCGCTCCAGGTTGCTGATGTCTGCAGGTAGAGTTCCCTTGGGACTGTCAAGGCAGCACAGTTTTGAGGTGGGAGCCAGTTGGGTCTGGGACATATCCTTAATTGTTTGGATTTCTTTGAGGCGTCCGGCCACTCAGGGACACTGGCCCTTGGAGACAAACACCGGCCGTATTCCCTGTTAAGGAATAGTTGCCAGCCCTGGTTGCTGATGTCAGTTTGTAGGGTTCCCTTGGGACTGTCAGGGCAGCACAGGTTTGAGGTGGGGGTAGGTTGGGTCTGGGACATATCTTTAATCGTTTGGATATTTTGGAGGCGGCCGGCCACTCTGGGACCAAGGCTCCTGAAGACAAACACCAGCCCTTTTCCCTTTGAACGAAAAGTTGCTAGACCAGGTTCCTGATATCAGTTAGTAGAGTTCTCTTGACACTGTCGGGACAGCACAAGTTTGAGGTGGGGGCAGGTTGGGTCTGGGACATATCTTTAATCGTTTGGAGATTTTGGAGGCAGCCGGCCACTCTGGGACAAAGGTTCCTGAAGACAAACACCGGCCCTTTTACCCTGGGAAGGAAAAGTTGCCAGCCCAGGTTCCTCTTGTCAGTTTATAGGGTTCCTTTGGGACTGTCAGGGCAGCACAAGTTTCTGGTGGGGCAGATTAAGTCTGGGACATATCATTAATCGTTTGGATTTTTTGGAGGCATCCGTCTACTCAGGGACAAAGGCCCCTTGGAGACAAACACCGGCCATATTCCCTGTTAAGGAAAAGTTGCCAGCCCTTGTTGCTAGTGTCAGTTTGTAGGGTTCCCTTGGGACTGTCAGGGAAGCACAGGTTTTAGGTGGGGGCAGGTTGGGTCTGGGACATATCCTTAATCATTTGGATTTTCAGAGGCGGCCGGTAAATCCAGGCCACAGGCCCCGAGAGACAAACACCGGCCCTTTTGCCTTTGAAGGAAAAGTTGCCAGCCCAGGTTCCTCATGTCAGTTTATAGCGTTCTCTTGGGACTGTCAGGGCAGCACAAGTTTGTGGTGGGGGCAGGTTAGGTCTGGGACATATCTTTAATCGTTTGGAGATTTTGGAGGCGGCCGGCCACTCTGGGACAAAGGTTCCTGAAGACAAACACCGGCCCTTTTACCCTGGGAAGGAAAAGTTGCCAGCCCAGGTTCCTCGTGTCAGTTTATAGGGTTCCCTTTGGACTGTCAGGGCAACACAAATTTGAGGTGGGGGCAGGTTGGGTCTGGGACATATCTTTAATCGTTTGGATTTTTGGAGGCGTCCGGCCACTCAAGGCCAAAGGCCCCTTCAGACAAACACTAGCCATTTTTTCTTGGAAAGATATAAGGTCAGCCCTGGTTGCTGATGTCAGTTTGTAGGGTTCCCTTGGGACTGTCCGGGAAGCACAGGTTTGAGGTGGGGGCAGGTTGGGTCTGGGACATATCATTAATCGTTTGGATTTTTTGGAGGCAGCCGACCACTCAAGGCCAAAGGCCCTTGGAGACAAACACCGGCCGTATTCCCTGTTAAGGAAAAGTTGCCAGCCCTGGTTGCTGATGTCAGTTTGTAGGGTTCTCTTAGGACTGTCAGGGCAGAGCAGGTTTGAGGTGGGGGTAGGTTGGGTCTGGGAAATATCTTTAATCGTTTGGATATTTTGGAGGCGGCCGGCCACTCTGGGACCAAGGCTCCTGAAGACAAACACCGGCCCTTTTCCCTTTGAAAGAAAAGTTGCTAGACCAGGTTCCTGATGTCAGTTAGTAGAGTTCTCTTGAGACTGTCGGGGCAGCACAAATTTGAGGTGGGGGCAGGTTGGGTCTGGGACATATCTTTAATCGTTTGGATTTTTGGAGGCGTCCGGCCACTCAAGGCCAAAGGCCCCTTCAGACAAACACTAGCCATTTTTTCTTGGAAAGATATAAGGTCAGCCCTGGTTGCTGATGTCAGTTTGTAGGGTTCCCTTGGGACTGTCCGGGAAGCACAGGTTTGAGGTGGGGGCAGGTTGGGTCTGGGAAATATCATTAATCGTTTGGGTTTTTTGGAGGCAGCCGGCCACTCAAGGCCAAAGGCCCTTGGAGACAAACACCGGCCGTATTCCCTGTTAAGGAAAAGTTGCCAGCCCTGGTTGCTGATGTCAGTTTGTAGGGTTCCCTTGGGATTGTCAGGGCAGCACAGGTTTGAGGTGGGGGTAGGTTGGGTCTGGGAAATATCTTTAATCGTTTGGAATTTTGGAGGCGTCCGGCCACTCAAGGCCATAGGCCCTTGGAGACAAACACCGGCCCTTTTCCCTGTGAAGGAAAAGTTGCCAGCCCTGGTTGCTGATTTCAGTTTGTAGGGTTCCCTTGGGACTGTCAGGGCAGCACAGGTTTGAGGTGGGGGCAGGATAGGTCTGGGACATATCTTTAATCGTTTGGTTTTTTGGAGGCGGCCGGCCACTCAAGGCCAAAGGCCCTTGGAGACAAACACCGGCCGTATTCCCTGTTAAGGAAAAGTTGCCAGCCCTGGTTGCTGATGTCAGTTCGTAGGGTTCCCTTGGGACTGTCAGGGCAGCACAAGTTTGTGGTGGAGGCAGGTTGGGTCTGGGACATATCTTTAATCGTTTGGATATTTTGGAGGCGGCCGGCCACTCTGGGACCAAGGCTCCTGAAGACAAACACCGGCCCTTTTCCCTTTGAACGAAAAGTTGCTAGACCAGGTTCCTGATGTCAGTTAGTAGAGTTCTCTTGAGACTGTCGGGGCAGCACAAATTTGAGGTGGGGGCAGGTTGGGTCTGGGACATATCTTTAATCGTTTGGAGATTTTGGAGGCGGCCGGCCACTCCGGGTCACAGGCTCCTGAAGACAAACACTGGCCCTTTTCCCTGTGAAGGAAAAGTTGCCAGCCCAAGTTCCTCATGTCAGTTTATAGGGTTCCTTTGGGACTGTCAGGGCAGCACAAGTTTCTGGTGGGGCAGATTAAGTCTGGGACATATCATTAATCGTTTGGATTTTTTGGAGGCATCCGTCTACTCAGGGACAAAGGCCCCTTGGAGACAAACACCGGCCATATTCCTTGTTAAGGAAAAGTTGCCAGCCCTTGTTGCTAGTGTCAGTTTGTAGGGTTCCCTTGGGACTGTCAGGGAAGCACAGGTTTGAGGTGGGGGCAGGTTGGGTCTGGGACATATCCTTAATCATTTGGATTTTCGGAGGCGGCCGGTAAATCCAGGCCACAGGCCCCGAGAGACAAACACCGGCCCTTTTGCCTTTGAAGGAAAAGTTGCCAGCCCAGGTTCCTCATGTCAGTTTATAGGGTTCCTTTGGGACTGTCAGGGCAGCACAAGTTTGTGGTGGGGGCAGGTTAGGTCTGGGACATATCTTTAATCGTTTGGAGATTTTGGAGGCGGCCGGCCACTCTGGGACAAAGGTTCCTGAAGACAAACACCGGCCCTTTTACCCTGGGAAGGAAAAGTTGCCAGCCCAGGTTCCTCGTGTCAGTTTATAGGGTTCCCTATGGACTGTCAGGGCAACACAAATTTGAGGTGGGGGCAGGTTGGGTCTGGGACATATCTTTAATCGTTTGGATTTTTGGAGGCGTCCGGCCACTCAAGGCCAAAGGCCCCTTCAGACAAACACTAGCCATTTTTTCTTGGAAAGATATAAGGTCAGCCCTGGTTGCTGATGTCAGTTTGTAGGGTTCCCTTGGGACTGTCCGGGAAGCACAGGTTTGAGGTGGGGGCAGGTTGGGTCTGGGACATATCATTAATCGTTTGGATTTTTTGGAGGCAGCCGACCACTCAAGGCCAAAGGCCCTTGGAGACAAACACCGGCCGTATTCCCTGTTAAGGAAAAGTTGCCAGCCCTGGTTGCTGATGTCAGTTTGTAGGGTTCTCTTAGGACTGTCAGGGCAGCACAGGTTTGAGGTGGGGGTAGGTTGGGTCTGGGAAATATCTTTAATCGTTTGGATATTTTGGAGGCGGCCGGCCACTCTGGGACCAAGGCTCCTGAAGACAAACACCGGCCCTTTTCCCTTTGAAAGAAAAGTTGCTAGACCAGGTTCCTGATGTCAGTTAGTAGAGTTCTCTTGAGACTGTCGGGGCAGCACAAATTTGAGGTGGGGGCAGGTTGGGTCTGGGACATATCTTTAATCGTTTGGTGATTTTGGAGGCGGCCGGCCACTCCGGGTCACAGGCTCCTGAAGACAAACACCGGCCCTTTTCCCTGTGAAGGAAAAGTTGCCAGCCCAGGTTCCTCTTGTCAGTTTATAGCGTTCTCTTGGGACTGTCAGGGCAGCACAAGTTTGAGGTGGGGGCAGGTTGGGTCTGGGACATATCTTTAATCGTTTGGAGATTTTGGAGGCAGCCGGCCACTCTGGGACAAAGGTTCCTGAAGACAAACACCGGCCCTTTTCCCTGTGAAGGAAAAGTTGCCAGCCCAGGTTCCTCTTGTCATTTTATAGGGTTCCTTTGGGACTGTCAGGGCAGCACAAGTTTCTGGTGGGGGCAGATTAAGTCTGGGACATATCATTAATCGTTTGGATTTTTTGGAGGCAGCCGGCTACTCGGGGACAAAGGCCCTTGGAGACAAACACCGGCCGTATTCCCTTTTAAGGAAAGGTTGCCGGTCCAGATTGCTGATGTCAGTTTGTAGGGTTCCCTTTGGACTGTCGGGGCAGCAAAATTTGAGGTGGGGGCTGGTTGGGTCTGGGACATATCTTTAATCGTTTGGTGTTTTGGAGGCGGCCGGCCACTCATGGCCACAGGCTCCTAGAGAAAAAGACCGGTCCTTGTCCCTGTTAAGGAAAAGTTGCCGCTCCAGGTTGCTGATGTCTGCAGGTAGAGTTCCCTTGGGACTGTCAAGGCAGCACAGTTTTGAGGTGGGAGCCAGTTGGGTCTGGGACATATCCTTAATTGTTTGGATTTCTTTGAGGCGTCCGGCCACTCAGGGACACTGGCCCTTGGAGACAAACACCGGCCGTATTCCCTGTTAAGGAATAGTTGCCAGCCCTGGTTGCTGATGTCAGTTTGTAGGGTTCCCTTGGGACTGTCAGGGCAGCACAGGTTTGAGGTGGGGGTAGGTTGGGTCTGGGACATATCTTTAATCGTTTGGATATTTTGGAGGCGGCCGGCCACTCTGGGACCAAGGCTCCTGAAGACAAACACCAGCCCTTTTCCCTTTGAACGAAAAGTTGCTAGACCAGGTTCCTGATATCAGTTAGTAGAGTTCTCTTGACACTGTCGGGACAGCACAAGTTTGAGGTGGGGGCAGGTTGGGTCTGGGACATATCTTTAATCGTTTGGAGATTTTGGAGGCAGCCGGCCACTCTGGGACAAAGGTTCCTGAAGACAAACACCGGCCCTTTTACCCTGGGAAGGAAAAGTTGCCAGCCCAGGTTCCTCTTGTCAGTTTATAGGGTTCCTTTGGGACTGTCAGGGCAGCACAAGTTTCTGGTGGGGCAGATTAAGTCTGGGACATATCATTAATCGTTTGGATTTTTTGGAGGCATCCGTCTACTCAGGGACAAAGGCCCCTTGGAGACAAACACCGGCCATATTCCCTGTTAAGGAAAAGTTGCCAGCCCTTGTTGCTAGTGTCAGTTTGTAGGGTTCCCTTGGGACTGTCAGGGAAGCACAGGTTTTATGTGGGGGCAGGTTGGGTCTGGGACATATCCTTAATCATTTGGATTTTCAGAGGCGGCCGGTAAATCCAGGCCACAGGCCCCGAGAGACAAACACCGGCCCTTTTGCCTTTGAAGGAAAAGTTGCCAGCCCAGGTTCCTCATGTCAGTTTATAGCGTTCTCTTGGGACTGTCAGGGCAGCACAAGTTTGTGGTGGGGGCAGGTTAGGTCTGGGACATATCTTTAATCGTTTGGAGATTTTGGAGGCGGCCGGCCACTCTGGGACAAAGGTTCCTGAAGACAAACACCGGCCCTTTTACCCTGGGAAGGAAAAGTTGCCAGCCCAGGTTCCTCGTGTCAGTTTATAGGGTTCCCTTTGGACTGTCAGGGCAACACAAATTTGAGGTGGGGGCAGGTTGGGTCTGGGACATATCTTTAATCGTTTGGATTTTTGGAGGCATCCGGCCACTCAAGGCCAAAGGCCCCTTCAGACAAACACTAGCCATTTTTTCTTGGAAAGATATAAGGTCAGCCCTGGTTGCTGATGTCAGTTTGTAGGGTTCCCTTGGGACTGTCCGGGAAGCACAGGTTTGAGGTGGGGGCAGGTTGGGTCTGGGACATATCATTAATCGTTTGGATTTTTTGGAGGCAGCCGACCACTCAAGGCCAAAGGCCCTTGGAGACAAACACCGGCCGTATTCCCTGTTAAGGAAAAGTTGCCAGCCCTGGTTGCTGATGTCAGTTTGTAGGGTTCTCTTAGGACTGTCAGGGCAGAGCAGGTTTGAGGTGGGGGTAGGTTGGGTCTGGGAAATATCTTTAATCGTTTGGATATTTTGGAGGCGGCCGGCCACTCTGGGACCAAGGCTCCTGAAGACAAACACCGGCCCTTTTCCCTTTGAAAGAAAAGTTGCTAGACCAGGTTCCTGATGTCAGTTAGTAGAGTTCTCTTGAGACTGTCGGGGCAGCACAAATTTGAGGTGGGGGCAGGTTGGGTCTGGGACATATCTTTAATCGTTTGGATTTTTGGAGGCGTCCGGCCACTCAAGGCCAAAGGCCCCTTCAGACAAACACTAGCCATTTTTTCTTGGAAAGATATAAGGTCAGCCCTGGTTGCTGATGTCAGTTTGTAGGGTTCCCTTGGGACTGTCCGGGAAGCACAGGTTTGAGGTGGGGGCAGGTTGGGTCTGGGAAATATCATTAATCGTTTGGGTTTTTTGGAGGCGGCCGGCCACTCAAGGCCAAAGGCCCTTGGAGACAAACACCGGCCATATTCCCTGTTAAGGAAAAGTTGCCAGCCCTGGTTGCTGATGTCAGTTTGTAGGGTTCCCTTGGGATTGTCAGGGCAGCACAGGTTTGAGGTGGGGGTAGGTTGGGTCTGGGAAATATCTTTAATCGTTTGGAATTTTGGAGGCGTCCGGCCACTCAAGGCCATAGGCCCTTGGAGACAAACACCGGCCCTTTTCCCTGTGAAGGAAAAGTTGCCAGCCCTGGTTGCTGATTTCAGTTTGTAGGGTTCCCTTGGGACTGTCAGGGCAGCACAGGTTTGAGGTGGGGGCAGGATAGGTCTGGGACATATCTTTAATCGTTTGGTTTTTTGGAGGCGGCCGGCCACTCAAGGCCAAAGGCCCTTGGAGACAAACACCGGCCGTATTCCCTGTTAAGGAAAAGTTGCCAGCCCTGGTTGCTGATGTCAGTTCGTAGGGTTCCCTTGGGACTGTCAGGGCAGCACAAGTTTGTGGTGGAGGCAGGTTGGGTCTGGGACATATCTTTAATCGTTTGGATATTTTGGAGGCGGCCGGCCACTCTGGGACCAAGGCTCCTGAAGACAAACACCGGCCCTTTTCCCTTTGAACGAAAAGTTGCTAGACCAGGTTCCTGATGTCAGTTAGTAGAGTTCTCTTGAGACTGTCGGGGCAGCACAAATTTGAGGTGGGGGCAGGTTGGGTCTGGGACATATCTTTAATCGTTTGGAGATTTTGGAGGCGGCCGGCCACTCCGGGTCACAGGCTCCTGAAGACAAACACTGGCCCTTTTCCCTGTGAAGGAAAAGTTGCCAGCCCAAGTTCCTCATGTCAGTTTATAGGGTTCCTTTGGGACTGTCAGGGCAGCACAAGTTTCTGGTGGGGCAGATTAAGTCTGGGACATATCAATAATCGTTTGGATTTTTTGGAGGCATCCGTCTACTCAGGGACAAAGGCCCCTTGGAGACAAACACCGGCCATATTCCTTGTTAAGGAAAAGTTGCCAGCCCTTGTTGCTAGTGTCAGTTTGTAGGGTTCCCTTGGGACTGTCAGGGAAGCACAGTTTGAGGTGGGGGCAGGTTGGGTCTGGGACATATCCTTAATCATTTGGATTTTCGGAGGCGGCCGGTAAATCCAGGCCACAGGCCCCGAGAGACAAACACCGGCCCTTTTGCCTTTGAAGGAAAAGTTGCCAGCCCAGGTTCCTCATGTCAGTTTATAGCGTTCTCTTGGGACTGTCAGGGCAGCACAAGTTTGTGGTGGGGGCAGGTTAGGTCTGGGACATATCTTTAATCGTTTGGAGATTTTGGAGGCGGCCGGCCACTCTGGGACAAAGGTTCCTGAAGACAAACACCGGCCCTTTTACCCTGGGAAGGAAAAAGTTGCCAGCCCAGGTTCCTCGTGTCAGTTTATAGGGTTCCCTATGGACTGTCAGGGCAACACAAATTTGAGGTGGGGGCAGGTTGGGTCTGGGACATATCTTTAATCGTTTGGATTTTTGGAGGCGTCCGGCCACTCAAGGCCAAAGGCCCCTTCAGACAAACACTAGCCATTTTTTCTTGGAAAGATATAAGGTCAGCCCTGGTTGCTGATGTCAGTTTGTAGGGTTCCCTTGGGACTGTCCGGGAAGCACAGGTTTGAGGTGGGGGCAGGTTGGGTCTGGGACATATCATTAATCGTTTGGATTTTTTGGGAGGCAGCCGACCACTCAAGGCAAAGGCCCTTGGAGACAAACACCGGCCGTATTCCCTGTTAAGGAAAAGTTGCCAGCCCTGGTTGCTGATGTCAGTTTGTAGGGTTCTCTTAGGACTGTCAGGGCAGCACAGGTTTGAGGTGGGGGTAGGTTGGGTCTGGGAAATATCTTTAATCGTTTGGATATTTTGGAGGCGGCCGGCCACTCTGGGACCAAGGCTCCTGAAGACAAACACGGCCCTTTTCCCTTTGAAAGAAAAAGTTGCTAGACCAGGTTCCTGATGTCAGTTAGTAGAGTTCTCTTGAGACTGTCGGGGCAGCACAAATTTGAGGTGGGGGCAGGTTGGGTCTGGGACATATCTTTAATCGTTTGGATTTTTGGAGGCGTCCGGCCACTCAAGGCCAAAGGCCCCTTCAGACAAACACTAGCCATTTTTTCTTGGAAAGATATAATGTCAGCCCTGGTTGCTGATGTCAGTTTGTAGGGTTCCCTTGGGACTGTCCGGGAAGCACAGGTTTGAGGTGGGGGCAGGTTGGGTCTGGGACATATCATTAATCATTTGGATTTTTTGGAGGCAGCCGTCCACTCAAGGCCAAAGGCCCTTGGAGACAAACACCGGCCGTATTCCCTGTTAAGGAAAAGTTGCCAGCCCTGGTTGCTGATGTCAGTTTGTAGGGTTCCCTTGGGATTGTCAGGGCAGCACAGGTTTGAGGTGGGGGTAGGTTGGGTTTGGGAAATAT
Organism: Anomalospiza imberbis; assembly: GCF_031753505.1. NCBI lineage: Eukaryota > Metazoa > Chordata > Aves > Passeriformes > Viduidae > Anomalospiza > Anomalospiza imberbis. Next base: position 210 of record NW_027100308.1, on the reverse strand, counting down.
CTTTAATCGTTTGGAATTTTGGAGGCGTCCGGCCACTCAAGGCCATAGGCCCTTGGAGACAAACACCGGCCGTATTCCCTGTTAAGGAAAAGTTGCCAGCCCTGGTTGCTGATTTCAGTTTGTAGGGTTCCCTTGGGACTGTCAGGGCAGCACAGGTTTGAGGTGGGGGCAGGTTAGGTCTGGGACATATCTTTATCGTTTGGTTTTTTG
>NW_027100307.1:0-58474 GCF_031753505.1 Anomalospiza imberbis | reverse complement strand
GCACCGGGCTTCTGGGCGCTGTGAAGGCAATTGCCAAAACCAGGCAGCTGCTCCTTCCCAAGCACAGGCAGCTGCCTATGTTCTTGCTTGTCGACAAACTCACCGCTGCCCTTCTTTTCAGCAGCTGCCACCGTCTTCTGTGCATCTCGGAGCCTCTGGCGACGAGCAAGACTTGCCAAGGTGGGACGCATCAGGACCAAGTCAAAACCCAGGCAAGTTGTCCTGGAACGCTTTCCATTCGCTTGCCGAGAGTGAATTCAACAGGCAGGAGAGCGGCAGCCACCGTCCTCCAGCAGTCGGAAGGCTTCGCACACAAGCCCGCTTCTTTGCGGCTTCGTTCTTCGCCTCTTCCAAGCAACCGCCATCTCTGCCTCTCGGAGGCGAAGAAGCGGCTAATTCGCGCACAGCTCAGTAGAGCGGCAGCGCAGCGCTCCGGAGCGCCGCTTCAAGCCGAAAGATGCCGGGAAGCGGCACTTTCCTCCGGATAGCTCCGGAGCCGCGCTTCTGCCTCTCTAGTCGTCTCTATCTTAGCGAAAAGCTTTCCCACTCCATTTGGCAAGGGGAGAGTGGACCTGCACTGCACACTAACCGCGGTTTGCAAAGAAAGAGGATTTGCTGCACATTCCAAGGACACGGCTCTTTCCGAGGCAATCTGCAACCTGCTGTCAGATGGAAGTGCTCTCTGCCCTCTCCTGCCCAGCTCTAGGTACTAGCGGGCACTTGCCAGCCTGGGCGAGGCAAACAACCTCCAGAGATGTCACAGAGCATAAGTGGAGCACAGATGCTCAAAAGCAGCAAAGCTGAAGAGCCTGGCTCAGCTTGACTAGTGTGCAATTGACTGACTGCGAAAAACAAAGCAGCAGAGCACCGGGCTTCTGGGCGCTGTGAAGGCAATTGCCAAAACCAGGCAGCTGCTCCTTCCCAAGCACAGGCAGCTGCCTATGTTCTTGCTTGTCGACAAACTCACCGCTGCCCTTCTTTTCAGCAGCTGCCACCGTCTTCTGTGCATCTCGGAGCCTCTGGCGACGAGCAAGACTTGCCAAGGTGGGATGCATCAGGACCAAGTCAAAATCCAGGCAAGTTGTCCTGGAACGCTTTCCATTCGCCTGCCGAGAGTGAATTCAACAGGCAGGAGAGTGGCAGACACCGTCCTCCAGCAGTCGGAAGGCTTCGCACACAAGCCCGCTTCTTTGCGGCTTCGTTCTTCGCCTCTTCCAAGCAACCGCCATCTCTGCCTCTCGGAGGCGAAGAAGCGGCTAATTCGCGCACAGCTCAGTAGAGCGGCAGCGCAGCGCTCCGGAGCGCCGCTTCAAGCCGAAAGACGCCGGGAAGCGGCACTTTCCTCCGGATAGCTCCGGAGCCGCGCTTCTGCCTCTCTTGTCGTCTCTATCTTAGCGAAAAGCTTTCCCACTCCATTTGGCAAGGGGAGAGTGGACCTGCACTGCACACTAACCGCGGTTTGCAAAGAAAGAGGATTTGCTGCACATTCCAAGGACACGGCTCTTTCCGAGGCAATCTGCAACCTGCTGTCAGATGGAAGTGCTCTCTGCCCTCTCCTGCCCAGCTCTAGGTACTAGCGGGCACTTGCCAGCCTGGGCGAGGCAAACAACCTCCAGAGATGTCACAGAGCATAAGTGGAGCACAGATGCTCAAAAGCAGCAAAGCTGAAGAGCCTGGCTCAGCTTCACTAGTGTGCAATTGACTGACTGCGAAAAACAAAGCAGCAGAGCACCGGGCTTCTGGGCGCTGTGAAGGCAATTGCCAAAACCAGGCAGCTGCTCCTTCCCAAGCACAGGCAGCTGCCTATGTTCTTGCTTGTTGACAAACTCACCGCTGCCCTTCTTTTCAGCAGCTGCCACCGTCTTCTGTGCATCTCGGAGCCTCTGGCGACGAGCAAGACTTGCCAAGGTGGGACGCATCAGGACCAAGTCAAAACCCAGGCAAGTTGTCCTGGAACGCTTTCCATTCGCTTGCCGAGAGTGAATTCAACAGGCAGGAGAGCGGCAGCCACCGTCCTCCAGCAGTCGGAAGGCTTCGCACACAAGCCCGCTTCTTTGCGGCTTCGTTCTTCGCCTCTTCCAAGCAACCGCCATCTCTGCCTCTCGGAGGCGAAGAAGCGGCTAATTCGCGCACAGCTCAGTAGAGCGGCAGCGCAGCGCTCCGGAGCGCCGCTTCAAGCCGAAAGATGCCGGGAAGCGGCACTTTCCTCCGGATAGCTCCGGAGCCGCGCTTCTGCCTCTCTAGTCGTCTCTATCTTAGCGAAAAGCTTTCCCACTCCATTTGGCAAGGGGAGAGTGGACCTGCACTGCACACTAACCGCGGTTTGCAAAGAAAGAGGATTTGCTGCACATTCCAAGGACACGGCTCTTTCCGAGGCAATCTGCAACCTGCTGTCAGATGGAAGTGCTCTCTGCCCTCTCCTGCCCAGCTCTAGGTACTAGCGGGCACTTGCCAGCCTGGGCGAGGCAAACAACCTCGAGAGATGTCACAGAGCATAAGTGGAGCACAGATGCTCAAAAGCAGCAAAGCTGAAGAGCCTGGCTCAGCTTGACTAGTGTGCAATTGACTGACTGCGAAAAACAAAGCAGCAGAGCACCGGGCTTCTGGGCGCTGTGAAGGCAATTGCCAAAACCAGGCAGCTGCTCCTTCCCAAGCACAGGCAGCTGCCTATGTTCTTGCTTGTCGACAAACTCACCGCTGCCCTTCTTTTCAGCAGCTGCCACCGTCTTCTGTGCATCTCGGAGCCTCTGGCGACGAGCAAGACTTGCCAAGGTGGGACGCATCAGGACCAAGTCAAAACCCAGGCAAGTTGTCCTGGAACGCTTTCCATTCGCTTGCCAAGAGTGAATTCAACAGGCAGGAGAGCGGCAGCCACCGTCCTCCAGCAGTCGGAAGGCTTCGCACACAAGCCCGCTTCTTTGCGGCTTCGTTCTTCGCCTCTTCCAAGCAACCGCGATCTCTGCCTCTCGGAGGCGAAGAAGCGGCTAATTCGCGCACAGCTCAGTAGAGCGGCAGCGCAGCGCTCCGGAGCGCCGCTTCAAGCCGAAAGACGCCGGGAAGCGGCACTTTCCTCCGGATAGCTCCGGAGCCGCGCTTCTGCCTCTCTAGTCATCTCTATCTTAGCGAAAAGCTTTCCCACTCCATTTGGCAAGGGGAGAGTGGACCTGCACCGCACACTAACCGCGGTTTGCAAAGAAAGAGGATTTGCTGCACATTCCAAGGACACGGCTCTTTCCGAGGCAATCTGCAACCTGCTGTCAGATGGAAGTGCTCTCTGCCCTCTCCTGCCCAGCTCTAGGTACTAGCGGGCACTTGCCAGCCTGGCCGAGGCAAACAACCTCCAGAGATGTCACAGAGCATAAGTGGAGCACAGATGCTCAAAAGCAGCAAAGCTGAAGAGCCTGGCTCAGCTTCACTAGTGTGCAATTGACTGACTGTGAAAAACAAAGCAGCAGAGCACCGGGCTTCTGGGCGCTGTGAAGGTAATTGCCAAAACCAGGCAGCTGCTCCTTCCCAAGCACAGGCAGCTGCCTATGTTCTTGCTTGTCGACAAACTCACCGCTGCCCTTCTTTTCAGCAGCTGCCACCGTCTTCTGTGCATCTCGGAGCCTCTGGCGACGAGCAAGACTTGCCAAGATGGGACGCATCAGGACCAAGTGAAAACCCAGGCAAGTTGTCCTGGAACGCTTTCCATTCGCTTGCCGAGAGTGAATTCAACAGGCAGGAGAGCGGCAGCCACCGTCCTCCAGCAGTCGGAAGGCTTGGCACACAAGCCCGCTTCTTTGCGGCTTCGTTCTTCGCCTCTTCCAAGCAACCGCCATCTCTGCCTCTCGGAGGCGAAGAAGCGGCTAATTCGCGCACAGCTCAGTAGAGCGGCAGCGCAGCGCTCCGGAGCGCCGCTTCAAGCCGAAAGATGCCGGGAAGCGGCACTTTCCTCCGGATAGCTCCGGAGCCGCGCTTCTGCCTCTCTAGTCGTCTCTATCTTAGCGAAAAGCTTTCCCACTCCATTTGGCAAGGGGAGAGTGGACCTGCACTGCACACTAACCGCGGTTTGCAAAGAAAGAGGATTTGCCGCACATTCCAAGGACACGGCTCTTTCCGAGGCAATCTGCAACCTGCTGTCAGATGGAAGTGCTCTCTGCCCTCTCCTGCCCAGCTCTAGGTACTAGCGGGCACTTGCCAGCCTGGCCGAGGCAAACAACCTCCAGAGATGTCACAGAGCATAAGTGGAGCACAGATGCTCAAAAGCAGCAAAGCTGAAGAGCCTGGCTCAGCTTCACTAGTGTGCAATTGACTGACTGCGAAAAAACAAAGCAGCAGAGCACCGGGCTTCTGGGCGCTGTGAAGGCAATTGCCAAAACCAGGCAGCTGCTCCTTCCCAAGCACAGGCAGCTGCCTATGTTCTTGCTTGTCGACAAACTCACCGCTGCCCTTCTTTTCAGCAGCTGCCACCGTCTTCTGTGCATCTCGGAGCCTCTGGCGACGAGCAAGACTTGCCAAGGTGGGACGCATCAGGACCAAGTCAAAACCCAGGCAAGTTGTCCTGGAACGCTTTCCATTCGCTTGCCGAGAGTGAATTGAACAGGCAGGAGAGCGGCAGCCACCGTCCTCCAGCAGTCGGAAGGCTTCGCACACAAGCCCGCTTCTTTGCGGCTTCGTTCTTCGCCTCTTCCAAGCAACCGCGATCTCTGCCTCTCGGAGGCGAAGAAGCGGCTAATTCGCGCACAGCTCAGTAGAGCGGCAGCGCAGCGCTCCGGAGCGCCGCTTCAAGCCGAAAGACGCCGGGAAGCGGCACTTTCCTCCGGATAGCTCCGGAGCCGCGCTTCTGCCTCTCTAGTCATCTCTATCTTAGCGAAAAAGCTTTCCCACTCCATTTGGCAAGGGGAGAGTGGACCTGCACTGCACACTAACCGCGGTTTGCAAAGAAAGAGGATTTGCTGCACATTCCAAGGACACGGCTCTTTCCGAGGCAATCTGCAACCTGCTGTCAGATGGAAGTGCTCTCTGCCCTCTCCTGCCCAGCTCTAGGTACTAGCGGGCACTTGCCAGCCTGGCCGAGGCAAACAACCTCGAGAGATGTCACAGAGCATAAGTGGAGCACAGATGCTCAAAAGCAGCAAAGCTGAAGAGCCTGGCTCAGCTTCACTAGTGTGCAATTGACTGACTGCGAAAAACAAAGCAGCAGAGCACCGGGCTTCTGGGCGCTGTGAAGGCAATTGCCAAAACCAGGCAGCTGCTCCTTCCCAAGCACAGGCAGCTGCCTATGTTCTTGCTTGTCGACAAACTCACCGCTGCCCTTCTTTTCAGCAGCTGCCACCGTCTTCTGTGCATCTCGGAGCCTCTGGCGACGAGCAAGACTTGCCAAGGTGGGACGCATCAGGACCAAGTCAAAACGCAGGCAAGTTGTCCTGGAACGCTTTCCATTCGCTTGCCGAGAGTGAATTCAAGAGGCAGGAGAGCGGCAGCCACCGTCCTCCAGCAGTCGGAAGGCTTCACACACAAGCCCGCTTCTTGCGGCTCGTTCTTCGCCTGTTCCAAGCAACCGCCATCTCTGCCTCTCGGAGGCGAAGAAGCGGCTAATTCGCGCACAGCTCAGTAGAGCGGCAGCGCAGCGCTCCGGAGCGCCGCTTCAAGCCGAAAGACGCCGGGAAGCGGCACTTTCCTCCGGATAGCTCCGGAGCCGCGCTTCTGCCTCTCTAGTCATCTCTATCTTAGCGAAAAGCTTTCCCACTCCATTTGGCAAGGGGAGAGTGGACCTGCACTGCACACTAACCGCGGTTTGCAAAGAAAGAGGATTTGCTGCACATTCCAAGGACACGGCTCTTTCCGAGGCAATCTGCAACCTGCTGTCAGATGGAAGTGCTCTCTGCCCTCTCCTGCCCAGCTCTAGGTACTAGCGGGCACTTGCCAGCCTGGGCGAGGCAAACAACCTCCAGAGATGTCACAGAGCATAAGTGGAGCACAGATGCTCAAAAGCAGCAAAGCTGAAGAGCCTGGCTCAGCTTCACTAGTGTGCAATTGACAGACTGCGAAAAACAAAGCAGCAGAGCACCGGGCTTCTGGGCGCTGTGAAGGCAATTGCCAAAACCAGGCAGCTGCTCCTTCCCAAGCACAGGCAGCTGCCTATGTTCTTGCTTGTCGACAAACTCACCGCTGCCCTTCTTTTCAGCAGCTGCCACCGTCTTCTGTGCATCTCGGAGCCTCTGGCGACGAGCAAGACTTGCCAAGGTGGGACGCATCAGGACCAAGTCAAAACCCAGGCAAGTTGTCCTGGAACGCTTTCCATTCGCTTGCCGAGAGTGAATTCAACAGGCAGGAGAGCGGCAGCCACCGTCCTCCAGCAGTCGGAAGGCTTCGCACACAAGCCCGCTTCTTTGCGGCTTCGTTCTTCGCCTCTTCCAAGCAACCGCGATCTCTGCCTCTCGGAGGCGAAGAAGCGGCTAATTCGCGCACAGCTCAGTAGAGCGGCAGCGCAGCGCTCCGGAGCGCCGCTTCAAGCCGAAAGACGCCGGGAAGCGGCACTTTCCTCCGGATAGCTCCGGAGCCGCGCTTCTGCCTCTCTAGTCATCTCATATCTTAGCGAAAAGCTTTCCCACTCCATTTGGCAAGGGGAGAGTGGACCTGCACCGCACACTAACCGCGGTTTGCAAAGAAAGAGGATTTGCTGCACATTCCAAGGACACGGCTCTTTCCGAGGCAATCTGCAACCTGCTGTCAGATGGAAGTGCTCTCTGCCCTCTCCTGCCCAGCTCTAGGTACTAGCGGGCACTTGCCAGCCTGGCCGAGGCAAACAACCTCCAGAGATGTCACAGAGCATAAGTGGAGCACAGATGCTCAAAAGCAGCAAAGCTGAAGAGCCTGGCTCAGCTTCACTAGTGTGCAATTGACTGACTGCGAAAAACAAAGCAGCAGAGCACCGGGCTTCTGGGCGCTGTGAAGGCAATTGCCAAAACCAGGCAGCTGCTCCTTCCCAAGCACAGGCAGCTGCCTATGTTCTTGCTTGTCGACAAACTCACCGCTGCCCTTCTTTTCAGCAGCTGCCACCGTCTTCTGTGCATCTCGGAGCCTCTGGCGACGAGCAAGACTTGCCAAGGTGGGACGCATCAGGACCAAGTCAAAACCCAGGCAAGTTGTCCTGGAACGCTTTCCATTCGCTTGCCGAGAGTGAATTCAAGAGGCAGGAGAGCGGCAGCCACCGTCCTCCAGCAGTCGGAAGGCTTCACACACAAGCCCGCTTCTTTGCGGCTTCGTTCTTCGCCTGTTCCAAGCAACCGCGATCTCTGCCTCTCGGAGGCGAAGAAGCGGCTAATTCGCGCACAGCTCAGTAGAGCGGCAGCGCAGCGCTCCGGAGCGCCGCTTCAAGCCGAAAGACGCCGGGAAGCGGCACTTTCCTCCGGATAGCTCCGGAGCCGCGCTTCTGCCTCTCTAGTCATCTCTATCTTAGCGAAAAGCTTTCCCACTCCATTTGGCAAGGGGAGAGTGGACCTGCACTGCACACTAACCGCGGTTTGCAAAGAAAGAGGATTTGCTGCACATTCCAAGGACACGGCTCTTTCCGAGGCAATCTGCAACCTGCTGTCAGATGGAAGTGCTCTCTGCCCTCTCCTGCCCAGCTCTAGGTACTAGCGGGCACTTGCCAGCCTGGGCGAGGCAAACAACCTCGAGAGATGTCACAGAGCATAAGTGGAGCACAGATGCTCAAAAGCAGCAAAGCTGAAGAGCCTGGCTCAGCTTCACTAGTGTGCAATTGACAGACTGCGAAAAACAAAGCAGCAGAGCACCGGGCTTCTGGGCGCTGTGAAGGCAATTGCCAAAACCAGGCAGCTGCTCCTTCCCAAGCACAGGCAGCTGCCTATGTTCTTGCTTGTCGACAAACTCACCGCCGCCCTTCTTTTCAGCAGCTGCCACCGTCTTCTGTGCATCTCGGAGCCTCTGGCGACGAGCAAGACTTGCCAAGGTGGGACGCATCAGGACCAAGTCAAAACCCAGGCAAGTTGTCCTGGAACGCTTTCCATTCGCTTGCCGAGAGTGAATTCAACAGGCAGGAGAGCGGCAGCCACCGTCCTCCAGCAGTCGGAAGGCTTCGCACACAAGCCCGCTTCTTTGCGGCTTCGTTCTTCGCCTCTTCCAAGCAACCGCCATCTCTGCCTCTCGGAGGCGAAGAAGCGGCTAATTCGCGCACAGCTCAGTAGAGCGGCAGCGCAGCGCTCCGGAGCGCCGCTTCAAGCCGAAAGACGCCGGGAAGCGGCACTTTCCTCCGGATAGCTCCGGAGCCGCGCTTCTGCCTCTCTAGTCATCTCTATCTTAGCGAAAAGCTTTCCCACTCCATTTGGCAAGGGGAGAGTGGACCTGCACCGCACACTAACCGCGGTTTGCAAAGAAAGAGGATTTGCTGCACATTCCAAGGACACGGCTCTTTCCGAGGCAATCTGCAACCTGCTGTCAGATGGAAGTGCTCTCTGCCCTCTCCTGCCCAGCTCTAGGTACTAGCGGGCACTTGCCAGCCTGGCCGAGGCAAACAACCTCCAGAGATGTCACAGAGCATAAGTGGAGCACAGATGCTCAAAAGCAGCAAAGCTGAAGAGCCTGGCTCAGCTTCACTAGTGTGCAATTGACTGACTGTGAAAAACAAAGCAGCAGAGCACCGGGCTTCTGGGCGCTGTGAAGGCAATTGCCAAAACCAGGCAGCTGCTCCTTCCCAAGCACAGGCAGCTGCCTATGTTCTTGCTTGTCGACAAACTCACCGCTGCCCTTCTTTTCAGCAGCTGCCACCGTCTTCTGTGCATCTCGGAGCCTCTGGCGACGAGCAAGACTTGCCAAGATGGGACGCATCAGGACCAAGTGAAATCCCAGGCAAGTTGTCCTGGAACGCTTTCCATTCGCTTGCCGAGAGTGAATTCAACAGGCAGGAGAGCGGCAGCCACCGTCCTCCAGCAGTCGGAAGGCTTGGCACACAAGCCGCTTCTTTGCGGCTTCGTTCTTCGCCTCTTCCAAGCAACCGCCATCTCTGCCTCTCGGAGGCGAAGAAGCGGCTAATTCGCGCACAGCTCAGTAGAGCGGCAGCGCAGCGCTCCGGAGCGCCGCTTCAAGCCGAAAGATGCCGGGAAGCGGCACTTTCCTCCGGATAGCTCCGGAGCGCGCTTCTGCCTCTCTAGTCGTCTCTATCTTAGCGAAAAGCTTTCCCACTCCATTTGGCAAGGGGAGAGTGGACCTGCACTGCACACTAACCGCGGTTTGCAAAGAAAGAGGATTTGCCGCACATTCCAAGGACACGGCTCTTTCCGAGGCAATCTGCAACCTGCTGTCAGATGGAAGTGCTCTCTGCCCTCTCCTGCCCAGCTCTAGGTACTAGCGGGCACTTGCCAGCCTGGCCGAGGCAAACAACCTCGAGAGATGTCACAGAGCATAAGTGGAGCACAGATGCTCAAAAGCAGCAAAGCTGAAGAGCCTGGCTCAGCTTCACTAGTGTGCAATTGACTGACTGCGAAAAACAAAGCAGCAGAGCACCGGGCTTCTGGGCGCTGTGAAGGCAATTGCCAAAACCAGGCAGCTGCTCCTTCCCAAGCACAGGCAGCTGCCTATGTTCTTGCTTCTCGACAAACTCACCGCTGCCCTTCTTTTCAGCAGCTGCCACCGTCTTCTGTGCATCTCGGAGCCTCTGGCGACGAGCAAGACTTGCCAAGGTGGGACGCATCAGGACCAAGTCAAAACGCAGGCAAGTTGTCCTGGAACGCTTTCCATTCGCTTGCCGAGAGTGAATTGAACAGGCAGGAGAGCGGCAGCCACCGTCCTCCAGCAGTCGGAAGGCTTGGCACACAAGCCCGCTTCTTTGCGGCTTCGTTCTTCGCCTCTTCCAAGCAACCGCGATCTCTGCCTCTCGGAGGCGAAGAAGCGGCTAATTCGCGCACAGCTCAGTAGAGCGGCAGCGCAGCGCTCCGGAGCGCCGCTTCAAGCCGAAAGACGCCGGGAAGCGGCACTTTCCTCCGGATAGCTCCGGAGCCGCGCTTCTGCCTCTCTAGTCATCTCTATCTTAGCGAAAAGCTTTCCCACTCCATTTGGCAAGGGGAGAGTGGACCTGCACTGCACACTAACCGCGGTTTGCAAAGAAAGAGGATTTGCTGCACATTCCAAGGACACGGCTCTTTCCGAGGCAATCTGCAACCTGCTGTCAGATGGAAGTGCTCTCTGCCCTCTCCTGCCCAGCTCTAGGTACTAGCGGGCACTTGCCAGCCTGGGCGAGGCAAACAACCTCCAGAGATGTCACAGAGCATAAGTGGAGCACAGATGCTCAAAAGCAGCAAAGCTGAAGAGCCTGGCTCAGCTTCACTAGTGTGCAATTGACTGACTGCGAAAAACAAAGCAGCAGAGCACCGGGCTTCTGGGCGCTGTGAAGGCAATTGCCAAAACCAGGCAGCTGCTCCTTCCCAAGCACAGGCAGCTGCCTATGTTCTTGCTTGTCGACAAACTCACCGCCGCCCTTCTTTTCAGCAGCTGCCACCGTCTTCTGTGCATCTCGGAGCCTCTGGCGACGAGCAAGACTTGCCAAGGTGGGACGCATCAGGACCAAGTGAAAACCCAGGCAAGTTGTCCTGGAACGCTTTCCATTCGCTTGCCGAGAGTGAATTCAACAGGCAGGAGAGCGGCAGCCACCGTCCTCCAGCAGTCGGAAGGCTTGGCACACAAGCCCGCTTCTTTGCGGCTTCGTTCTTCGCCTCTTCCAAGCAACCGCGATCTCTGCCTCTCGGAGGCGAAGAAGCGGCTAATTCGCGCACAGCTCAGTAGAGCGGCAGCGCAGCGCTCCGGAGCGCCGCTTCAAGCCGAAAGACGCCGGGAAGCGGCACTTTCCTCCGGATAGCTCCGGAGCCGCGCTTCTGCCTCTCTAGTCATCTCTATCTTAGCGAAAAGCTTTCCCACTCCATTTGGCAAGGGGAGAGTGGACCTGCACTGCACACTAACCGCGGTTTGCAAAGAAAGAGGATTTGCTGCACATTCCAAGGACACGGCTCTTTCCGAGGCAATCTGCAACCTGCTGTCAGATGGAAGTGCTCTCTGCCCTCTCCTGCCCAGCTCTAGGTACTAGCGGGCACTGCCAGCCTGGCCGAGGCAAACAACCTCCAGAGATGTCACAGAGCATAAGTGGAGCACAGATGCTCAAAAGCAGCAAAGCTGAAGAGCCTGGCTCAGCTTCACTAGTGTGCAATTGACTGACTGCGAAAAACAAAGCAGCAGAGCACCGGGCTTCTGGGCGCTGTGAAGGCATTGCCAAAACCAGGCAGCTGCTCCTTCCCAAGCACAGGCAGCTGCCTATGTTCTTGCTTGTCGACAAACCACCGCTGCCCTTCTTTTCAGCAGCTGCCACCGTCTTCTGTGCATCTCGGAGCCTCTGGCGACGAGCAAGACTTGCCAGGTGGGACGCATCAGGACCAAGTCAAAACCCAGGCAAGTTGTCCTGGAACGCTTTCCATTCGCTTGCCGAGAGTGAATTCAACAGGCAGGAGAGCGGCAGCCACCGTCCTCCAGCAGTCGGAAGGCTTCGCACACAAGCCCGCTTCTTTGCGGCTTCGTTCTTCGCCTCTTCCAAGCAACCGCCATCTCTGCCTCTCGGAGGCGAAGAAGCGGCTAATTCGCGCACAGCTCAGTAGAGCGGCAGCGCAGCGCTCCGGAGCGCCGCTTCAAGCCGAAAGACGCCGGGGAAGCGGCACTTTCCTCCGGATAGCTCCGGAGCCGCGCTTCTGCCTCTCTTGTCGTCTCTATCTTAGCGAAAAGCTTTCCCACTCCATTTGGCAAGGGGAGAGTGGACCTGCACTGCACACTAACCGCGGTTTGCAAAGAAGAGGATTTGCTGCACATTCCAAGGACACGGCTCTTTCCGAGGCAATCTGCAACCTGCTGTCAGATGGAAGTGCTCTCTGCCCTGTCCTGCCCAGCTCTAGGTACTAGCGGGCACTTGCCAGCCTGGCCGAAGCAAACAACCTCCAGAGATGTCACAGAGCATAAGTGGAGCACAGATGCTCAAAAGCAGCAAAGCTGAAGAGCCTGGCTCAGCTTCACTAGTGTGCAATTGACTGACTGCGAAAAACAAAGCAGCAGAGCACCGGGCTTCTGGGCGCTTGTGAAGGCAATTGCCAAAACCAGGCAGCTGCTCCTTCCCAAGCACAGGCAGCTGCCTATGTTCTTGCTTGTCGACAAACTCACCGCTGCCCTTCTTTTCAGCAGCTGCCACCGTCTTCTGTGCATCTCGGAGCCTCTGGCGACGAGCAAGACTTGCCAAGGTGGGACGCATCAGGACCAAGTCAAAACCCAGGCAAGTTGTCCTGGAACGCTTTCCATTCGCTTGCCGAGAGTGAATTCAAGAGGCAGGAGAGCGGCAGCCACCGTCCTCCAGCAGTCGGAAGGCTTCGCACACAAGCCCGCTTCTTTGCGGCTTCGTTCTTCGCCTCTTCCAAGCAACCGCCATCTCTGCCTCTCGGAGGCGAAGAAGCGGCTAATTCGCGCACAGCTCAGTAGAGCGGCAGCGCAGCGCTCCGGAGCGCCGCTTCAAGCCGAAAGACGCCGGGGAAGCGGCACTTTCCTCCGGATAGCTCCGGAGCCGCGCTTCTGCCTCTCTAGTCATCTCTATCTTAGCGAAAAGCTTTCCCACTCCATTTGGCAAGGGGAGAGTGGACCTGCACTGCACACTAACCGCGGTTTTGCAAAGAAAGAGGATTTGCTGCACATTCCAAGGACACGGCTCTTTCCGAGGCAATCTGCAACCTGCTGTCAGATGGAAGTGCTCTCTGCCCTCTCCTGCCCAGCTCTAGGTACTAGCGGGCACTTGCCAGCCTGGGCGAGGCAAACAACCTCGAGAGATGTCACAGAGCATAAGTGGAGCACAGATGCTCAAAAGCAGCAAAGCTGAAGAGCCTGGCTCAGCTTCACTAGTGTGCAATTGACTGACTGCGAAAAACAAAGCAGCAGAGCACCGGGCTTCTGGGCGCTGTGAAGGCAATTGCCAAAACCAGGCAGCTGCTCCTTCCCAAGCACAGGCAGCTGCCTATGTTCTTGCTTGTCGACAAACTCACCGCTGCCCTTCTTTTCAGCAGCTGCCACCGTCTTCTGTGCATCTCGGAGCCTCTGGCGACGAGCAAGACTTGCCAAGGTGGGACGCATCAGGACCAAGTCAAAACCCAGGCAAGTTGTCCTGGAACGCTTTCCATTCGCTTGCCGAGAGTGAATTCAACAGGCAGGAGAGCGGCAGCCACCGTCCTCCAGCAGTCGGAAGGCTTGGCACACAAGCCCGCTTCTTTGCGGCTTCGTTCTTCGCCTCTTCCAAGCAACCGCCATCTCTGCCTCTCGGAGGCGAAGAAGCGGCTAATTCGCGCACAGCTCAGTAGAGCGGCAGCGCAGCGCTCCGGAGCGCCGCTTCAAGCCGAAAGACGCCGGGAAGCGGCACTTTCCTCCGGATAGCTCCGGAGCCGCGCTTCTGCCTCTCTAGTCATCTCTATCTTAGCGAAAAGCTTTCCCACTCCATTTGGCAAGGGGAGAGTGGACCTGCACTGCACACTAACCGCGGTTTGCAAAGAAAGAGGATTTGCTGCACATTCCAAGGACACGGCTCTTTCCGAGGCAATCTGCAACCTGCTGTCAGATGGAAGTGCTCTCTGCCCTCTCCTGCCCAGCTCTAGGTACTAGCGGGCACTTGCCAGCCTGGGCGAGGCAAACAACCTCGAGAGATGTCACAGAGCATAAGTGGAGCACAGATGCTCAAAAGCAGCAAAGCTGAAGAGCCTGGCTCAGCTTCACTAGTGTGCAATTGACAGACTGCGAAAAACAAAGCAGCAGAGCACCGGGCTTCTGGGCGCTGTGAAGGCAATTGCCAAAACCAGGCAGCTGCTCCTTCCCAAGCACAGGCAGCTGCCTATGTTCTTGCTTGTCGACAAACTCACCGCCGCCCTTCTTTTCAGCAGCTGCCACCGTCTTCTGTGCATCTCGGAGCCTCTGGCGACGAGCAAGACTTGCCAAGGTGGGACGCATCAGGACCAAGTCAAAACCCAGGCAAGTTGTCCTGGAACGCTTTCCATTCGCTTGCCGAGAGTGAATTCAACAGGCAGGAGAGCGGCAGCCACCGTCCTCCAGCAGTCGGAAGGCTTCGCACACAAGCCCGCTTCTTTGCGGCTTCGTTCTTCGCCTCTTCCAAGCAACCGCCATCTCTGCCTCTCGGAGGCGAAGAAGCGGCTAATTCGCGCACAGCTCAGTAGAGCGGCAGCGCAGCGCTCCGGAGCGCCGCTTCAAGCCGAAAGACGCCGGGAAGCGGCACTTTCCTCCGGATAGCTCCGGAGCCGCGCTTCTGCCTCTCTAGTCATCTCTATCTTAGCGAAAAGCTTTCCCACTCCATTTGGCAAGGGGAGAGTGGACCTGCACTGCACACTAACCGCGGTTTGCAAAGAAAGAGGATTTGCTGCACATTCCAAGGACACGGCTCTTTCCGAGGCAATCTGCAACCTGCAGTCAGATGGAAGTGCTCTCTGCCCTCTCCTGCCCAGCTCTAGGTACTAGCGGGCACTTGCCAGCCTGGGCGAGGCAAACAACCTCCAGAGATGTCACAGAGCATAAGTGGAGCACAGATGCTCAAAAGCAGCAAAGCTGAAGAGCCTGGCTCAGCTTCATAAGTGTGCAATTGACAGACTGCGAAAAACAAAGCAGCAGAGCACCGGGCTTCTGGGCGCTGTGAAGGCAATTGCCAAAACCAGGCAGCTGCTCCTTCCCAAGCACAGGCAGCTGCCTATGTTCTTGCTTGTCGACAAACTCACCGCTGCCCTTCTTTTCAGCAGCTGCCACCGTCTTCTGTGCATCTCGGAGCCTCTGGCGACGAGCAAGACTTGCCAAGGTGGGACGCATCAGGACCAAGTCAAAACCCAGGCAAGTTGTCCTGGAACGCTTTCCATTCGCTTGCCGAGAGTGAATTCAAGAGGCAGGAGAGCGGCAGCCACCGTCCTCCAGCAGTCGGAAGGCTTCGCACACCAGCCCGCTTCTTTGCGGCTTCGTTCTTCGCCTCTTCCAAGCAACCGCGATCTCTGCCTCTCGGAGGCGAAGAAGCGGCTAATTCGCGCACAGCTCAGTAGAGCGGCAGCGCAGCGCTCCGGAGCGCCGCTTCAAGCCGAAAGACGCCGGGAAGCGGCACTTTCCTCCGGATAGCTCCAGAGCCGCGCTTCTGCCTCTCTTGTCGTCTCTATCTTAGCGAAAAGCTTTCCCACTTCATTTGGCAAGGGGAGAGTGGACCTGCACTGCACACTAACCGCGGTTTGCAAAGAAAGAGGATTTGCTGCACATTCCAAGGACACGGCTCTTTCCGAGGCAATCTGCAACCTGCTGTCAGATGGAAGTGCTCTCTGCCCTCTCCTGCCCAGCTCTAGGTACTAGCGGGCACTTGCCAGCCTGGCCGAGGCAAACAACCTCGAGAGATGTCACAGAGCATAAGTGGAGCACAGATGCTCAAAAGCAGCAAAGCTGAAGAGCCTGGCTCAGCTTCACTAGTGTGCAATTGACTGACTGCGAAAAACAAAGCAGCAGAGCACCGGGCTTCTGGGCGCTGTGAAGGCAATTGCCAAAACCAGGCAGCTGCTCCTTCCCAAGCACAGGCAGCTGCCTATGTTCTTGCTTGTCGACAAACTCACCGCTGCCCTTCTTTTCAGCAGCTGCCACCGTCTTCTGTGCATCTCGGAGCCTCTGGCGACGAGCAAGACTTGCCAAGGTGGGACGCATCAGGACCAAGTCAAAACCCAGGCAAGTTGTCCTGGAACGCTTTCCATTCGCTTGCCGAGAGTGAATTCAAGAGGCAGGAGAGCGGCAGCCACCGTCCTCCAGCAGTCGGAAGGCTTCGCACACAAGCCCGCTTCTTTGCGGCTTCGTTCTTCGCCTGTTCCAAGCAACCGCCATCTCTGCCTCTCGGAGGCGAAGAAGCGGCTAATTCGCGCACAGCTCAGTAGAGCGGCAGCGCAGCGCTCCGGAGCGCCGCTTCAAGCCGAAAGACGCCGGGAAGCGGCACTTTCCTCCGGATAGCTCCGGAGCCGCGCTTCTGCCTCTCTAGTCGTCTCTATCTTAGCGAAAAGCTTTCCCACTCCATTTGGCAAGGGGAGAGTGGACCTGCACTGCACACTAACCGCGGTTTGCAAAGAAAGAGGATTTGCTGCACATTCCAAGGACACGGCTCTTTCCGAGGCAATCTGCAACCTGCTGTCAGATGGAAGTGCTCTCTGCCCTCTCCTGCCCAGCTCTAGGTACTAGCGGGCACTTGCCAGCCTGGGCGAGGCAAACAACCTCCAGAGATGTCACAGAGCATAAGTGGAGCACAGATGCTCAAAAACAGCAAAGCTGAAGAGCCTGGCTCAGCTTCATAAGTGTGCAATTGACTGACTGCGAAAAACAAAGCAGCAGAGCACCGGGCTTCTGGGCGCTGTGAAGGCAATTGCCAAAACCAGGCAGCTGCTCCTTCCCAAGCACAGGCAGCTGCCTATGTTCTTGCTTGTCGACAAACTCACCGCTGCCCTTCTTTTCAGCAGCTGCCACCGTCTTCTGTGCATCTCGGAGCCTCTGGCGACGAGCAAGACTTGCCAAGGTGGGACGCATCAGGACCAAGTGAAAACCCAGGCAAGTTGTCCTGGAACGCTTTCCATTCGCTTGCCGAGAGTGAATTCAACAGGCAGGAGAGCGGCAGCCACCGTCCTCCAGCAGTCGGAAGGCTTCGCACACAAGCCCGCTTCTTTGCGGCTTCGTTCTTCGCCTCTTCCAAGCAACCGCCATCTCTGCCTCTCGGAGGCGAAGAAGCGGCTAATTCGCGCACAGCTCAGTAGAGCGGCAGCGCAGCGCTCCGGAGCGCCGCTTCAAGCCGAAAGACGCCGGGAAGCGGCACTTTCCTCCGGATAGCTCCGGAGCCGCGCTTCTGCCTCTCTTGTCGTCTCTATCTTAGCGAAAAGCTTTCCCACTCCAGTTGGCAAGGGGAGAGTGGACCTGCACTGCACACTAACCGCGGTTTGCAAAGAAAGAGGATTTGCTGCACATTCCAAGGACACGGCTCTTTCCGAGGCAATCTGCAACCTGCTGTCAGATGGAAGTGCTCTCTGCCCTCTCCTGCCCAGCTCTAGGTACTAGCGGGCACTTGCCAGCCTGGGCGAGGCAAACAACCTCCAGAGATGTCACAGAGCATAAGTGGAGCACAGATGCTCAAAAGCAGCAAAGCTGAAGAGCCTGGCTCAGCTTCACTAGTGTGCAATTGACTGACTGCGAAAAACAAAGCAGCAGAGCACCGGGCTTCTGGGCGCTGTGAAGGCAATTGCCAAAACCAGGCAGCTGCTCCTTCCCAAGCACAGGCAGCTGCCTATGTTCTTGCTTGTCGACAAACTCACCGCTGCCCTTCTTTTCAGCAGCTGCCACCGTCTTCTGTGCATCTCGGAGCCTCTGGCGACGAGCAAGACTTGCCAAGGTGGGACGCATCAGGACCAAGTCAAAACCCAGGCAAGTTGTCCTGGAACGCTTTCCATTCGCTTGCCGAGAGTGAATTCAACAGGCAGGAGAGCGGCAGCCACCGTCCTCCAGCAGTCGGAAGGCTTCGCACACAAGCCCGCTTCTTTGCGGCTTCGTTCTTCGCCTCTTCCAAGCAACCGCCATCTCTGCCTCTCGGAGGCGAAGAAGCGGCTAATTCGCGCACAGCTCAGTAGAGCGGCAGCGCAGCGCTCCGGAGCGCCGCTTCAAGCCGAAAGACGCCGGGAAGCGGCACTTTCCTCCGGATAGCTCCGGAGCCGCGCTTCTGCCTCTCTAGTCATCTCTATCTTAGCGAAAAGCTTTCCCACTCCATTTGGCAAGGGGAGAGTGGACCTGCACTGCACACTAACCGCGGTTTGCAAAGAAAGAGGATTTGCTGCACATTCCAAGGACACGGCTCTTTCCGAGGCAATCTGCAACCTGCTGTCAGATGGAAGTGCTCTCTGCCCTGTCCTGCCCAGCTCTAGGTACTAGCGGGCACTTGCCAGCCTGGGCGAGGCAAACAACCTCCAGAGATGTCACAGAGCATAAGTGGAGCACAGATGCTCAAAAGCAGCAAAGCTGAAGAGCCTGGCTCAGCTTCACTAGTGTGCAATTGACTGACTGCGAAAAACAAAGCAGCAGAGCACCGGGCTTCTGGGCGCTGTGAAGGCAATTGCCAAAACCAGGCAGCTGCTCCTTCCCAAGCACAGGCAGCTGCCTATGTTCTTGCTTGTCGACAAACTCACCGCTGCCCTTCTTTTCAGCAGCTGCCACCGTCTTCTGTGCATCTCGGAGCCTCTGGCGACGAGCAAGACTTGCCAAGGTGGGACGCATCAGGACCAAGTCAAAACCCAGGCAAGTTGTCCTGGAACGCTTTCCATTCGCTTGCCGAGAGTGAATTCAAGAGGCAGGAGAGCGGCAGCCACCGTCCTCCAGCAGTCGGAAGGCTTCGCACACAAGCCCGCTTCTTTGCGGCTTCGTTCTTCGCCTGTTCCAAGCAACCGCGATCTCTGCCTCTCGGAGGCGAAGAAGCGGCTAATTCGCGCACAGCTCAGTAGAGCGGCAGCGCAGCGCTCCGGAGCGCCGCTTCAAGCCGAAAGACGCCGGGAAGCGGCACTTTCCTCCGGATAGCTCCGGAGCCGCGCTTCTGCCTCTCTTGTCGTCTCTATCTTAGCGAAAAGCTTTCCCACTCCATTTGGCAAGGGGAGAGTGGACCTGCACTGCACACTAACCGCGGTTTGCAAAGAAAGAGGATTTGCTGCACATTCCAAGGACACGGCTCTTTCCGAGGCAATCTGCAACCTGCTGTCAGATGGAAGTGCTCTCTGCCCTCTCCAGCTCTAGGTACTAGCGGGCACTTTCCAGCCTGGCCGAGGCAAACAACCTCGAGAGATGTCACAGAGCCTAAGTGGAGCACAGATGCTCAAAAGCAGCAAAGCTGAAGAGCCTGGCTCAGCTTCACTAGTGTGCAATTGACTGACTGCGAAAAACAAAGCAGCAGAGCACCGGGCTTCTGGGCGCTGTGAAGGCAATTGCCAAAACCAGGCAGCTGCTCCTTCCCAAGCACAGGCAGCTGCCTATGTTCTTGCTTGTCGACAAACTCACTGCTGCCCTTCTTTTCAGCAGCTGCCACCGTCTTCTGTGCATCTCGGAGCCTCTGGCGACGAGCAAGATTTGCCAAGGTGGGACGCATCAGGACCAAGTCAAAACCCAGGCAAGTTGTCCTGGAACGCTTTCCATTCGCTTGCCGAGAGTGAATTCAACAGGCAGGAGAGCGGCAGCCACCGTCCTCCGGCAGTCGGAAGGCTTGGCACACAAGCCCGCTTCTTTGCGGCTTCGTTCTTCGCCTCTTCCAAGCAACCGCGATCTCTGCTTCTCGGAGGCGCAGAAGCGGCTAATTCGCGCACAAGCTCAGCAGAGCGCCAGCGGAGCACTCCGGAGCGCCTCTTCAAGCCGAAAGACGCCGGGAAGCGGCACTTTCCTCCGGATAGCTCCGGAGCCGCGCTTCTGCTTCTCTAGTCATCTCTAGCTTAGCGAAAAGCTTTCCCACTCCATTTGGCAAGGGGAGAGCGTACCTGCACTGCACACTAACCGCGGTTTGCAAAGAAAGAGGATTTGCTGCACATTCCAAGGACACGGCTCTTTCCGAGGCAATCTGCAACCTGCTGTCAGATGGAAGTGCTCTCTGCCCTCTCCTGCCCAGCTCTAGCTACTAGCGGGCACTTTCCAGCCTGGCCGAGGCAAACAACCTCGAGAGATGTCACAGAGCCTAAGTGGAGCACAGATGCTCAAAAGCAGCAAAGCTGAAGAGCCTGGCTCAGCTTCACTAGTGTGCAATTGACTGACTGCGAAAAACAAAGCAGCAGAGCACCGGGCTTCTGGGCGCTGTGAAGGCAATTGCCAAAACCAGGCAGCTGCTCCTTCCCAAGCACAGGCAGCTGCCTATGTTCTTGCTTGTCGACAAACTCACCGCTGCCCTTCTTTTCAGCAGCTGCCACCGTCTTCTATGCATCTCGGAGCCTCTGGCGACGAGCAAGACTTGCCAAGGTGGGACGCATCAGGACCAAGTCAAAACCCAGGCAAGTTGTCCTGGAACGCTTTCCATTCGCTTGCCGAGAGTGAATTCAACAAGCAGGAGAGCGGCAGCCACCGTCCTCCGGCAGTCGGAAGGCTTCGCACACAAGCCCGCTTCTTTGCGGCTTCGTTCTTCGCCTCTTCCAAGCAACCGCGATCTCTGCTTCTCAGAGGCGCAGAAGCGGCTAGTTCGCGCACAGCTCAGTAAAGCGGCAGCGGAGCGCTCCGGAGTGCCGCTTCAAGCCGAAAGACGCCGGGAAGCGGCACTTTCCTCCGGATAGCTCCGGAGCCGCGCTTCTGCTTCTCTAGTCATCTCTAGCTTAGCGAAAAGCTTTCCCACTCCATTTGGCAAGGGGAGAGCGTACCTGCACTGCACACTAACCGCGGTTTGCAAAGAAAGAGGATTTGCTGCACATTCCAAGGACACGGCTCTTTCCGAGGCAATCTGCAACCTGCTGTCAGATGGAAGTGCTCTCTGCCCTCTCCTGCCCAGCTCTAGCTACTAGCGGGCACTTTCCAGCCTGGCCGAGGCAAACAACCTCGAGAGATGTCACAGAGCCTAAGTGGAGCACAGATGCTCAAAAGCAGCAAAGCTGAAGAGCCTGGCTCAGCTTCACTAGTGTGCAATTGACTGACTGCGAAAAACAAAGCAGCAGAGCACCGGGCTTCTGGGCGCTGTGAAGGCAATTGCCAAAACCAGGCAGCTGCTCCTTCCCAAGCACAGGCAGCTGCCTATGTTCTTGCTTGTCGACAAACTCACCGCTGCCCTTCTTTTCAGCAGCTGCCACCGTCTTCTATGCATCTCGGAGCCTCTGGCGACGAGCAAGACTTGCCAAGGTGGGACGCATCAGGACCAAGTCAAAACCCAGGCAAGTTGTCCTGGAACGCTTTCCATTCGCTTGCCGAGAGTGAATTCAACAAGCAGGAGAGCGGCAGCCACCGTCCTCCGGCAGTCGGAAGGCTTCGCACACAAGCCCGCTTCTTTGCGGCTTCGTTCTTCGCCTCTTCCAAGCAACCGCGATCTCTGCTTCTCAGAGGCGCAGAAGCGGCTAGTTCGCGCACAGCTCAGTAAAGCGGCAGCGGAGCGCTCCGGAGTGCCGCTTCAAGCCGAAAGACGCCGGGAAGCGGCACTTTCCTCCGGATAGCTCCGGAGCCGCGCTTCTGCTTCTCTAGTCATCTCTAGCTTAGCGAAAAGCTTTCCCACTCCATTTGGCAAGGGGAGAGCGTACCTGCACTGCACACTAACCGCGGTTTGCAAAGAAAGAGGATTTGCTGCACATTCCAAGGACACGGCTCTTTCCGAGGCAATCTGCAACCTGCTGTCAGATGGAAGTGCTCTCTGCCCTCTCCTGCCCAGCTCTAGGTACTAGCGGGCACTTTCCAGCCTGGCCGAGGCAAACAACCTCGAGAGATGTCACAGAGCCTAAGTGGAGCACAGATGCTCAAAAGCAGCAAAGCTGAAGAGCCTGGCTCAGCTTCACTAGTGTGCAATTGACTGACTGCGAAAAACAAAGCAGCAGAGCACCGGGCTTCTGGGCGCTGTGAAGGCAATTGCCAAAACCAGGCAGCTGCTCCTTCCCAAGCACAGGCAGCTGCCTATGTTCTTGCTTGTCGACAAACTCACCGCTGCCCTTCTTTTCAGCAGCTGCCACCGTCTTCTGTGCATCTCGGAGCCTCTGGCGACGAGCAAGACTTGCCAAGGTGGGACGCATCAGGACCAAGTCAAAACCCAGGCAAGTTGTCCTGGAACGCTTTCCATTCGCTTGCCGAGAGTGAATTCAACAGGCAGGAGAGCGGCAGCCACCGTCCTCCGGCAGTCGGAAGGCTTCGCACACAAGCCCGCTTCTTTGCGGCTTCGTTCTTCGCCTCTTCCAAGCAACCGCGATCTCTGCTTCTCAGAGGCAAAGAAGCGGCTAGTTCGCGCACAGCTCAGTAAAGCGGCAGCAAACCGCTCTGGAGCGCCGCTTCAAGCCGAAAGACGCCGGGAAGCGGCACTTTCCTCCGGATAGCTCCGGAGCCGCGCTTCTGCTTCTCTAGTCATCTCTAGCTTAGCGAAAAGCTTTCCCACTCCATTTGGCAAGGGGAGAGTGTACCTGCACTGCACACTAACCGCGGTTTGCAAAGAAAGAGGATTTGCTGCACATTCCAAGGACACGGCTCTTTCCGAGGCAATCTGCAACCTGCTGTCAGATGGAAGTGCTCTCTGCCCTCTCCTGCCCAGCTCTAGGTACTAGCGGGCACTTTCCAGCCTGGCCGAGGCAAACAACCTCAAGAGATGTCACAGAGCATAAGTGGAGCACAGATGCTCAAAAGCAGCAAAGCTGAAGAGCCTGGCTCAGCTTCACTAGTGTGCAATTGACTGACTGCGAAAAACAAAGCAGCAGAGCACCGGGCTTCTGGGCGCTGTGAAGGCAATTACCAAAACCAGGCAGCTGCTCCTTCCCAAGCACAGGCAGCTGCCTATGTTCTTGCTTGTCGACAAACTCACCGCTGCCCTTCTTTTCAGCAGCTGCCACCGTCTTCTGTGCATCTCGGAGCCTCTGGCGACGAGCAAGACTTGCCAAGGTGGGAGGCATCAGGACCAAGTCAAAACCCAGGCAAGTTGTCCTGGAACACTTTCCATTCGCTTGCCGAGAGTGAATTCAACAGGCAGGAGAGCGGCAGCCACCGTCCTCCGGCAGTCGGAAGGCTTCGCACACAAGCCCGCTTCTTTGCGGCTTCGTTCTTCGCCTCTTCCAAGCAACCGCGATCTCTGCTTCTCAGAGGCGCAGAAGCGGCTAGTTCGCGCACAGCTCAGTAAAGCGGCAGCAAAGCGCTCTGGAGCGCCGCTTCAAGCCGAAAGACGCCGGGAAAAGGCCCTTTCCTCCGGATAGCTCCGGAGCCGCGCTTCTTCTTCTCTAGTCATCTCTAGCTTAGCGAAAAGCTTTCCCACTCCATTTGGCAAGGGGAGAGCGTACCTGCACTGCACACTAACCGCGGTTTGCAAAGAAAGAGGATTTGCTGCACATTCCAAGGACACGGCTCTTTCCGAGGCAATCTGCAACCTGCTGTCAGATGGAAGTGCTCTCTGCCCTCTCCTGCCCAGCTCTAGGTACTAGCGGGCACTTTCCAGCCTGGGCGAGGCAAACAACCTCAAGAGATGTCACAGAGCCTAAGTGGAGCACAGATGCTCAAAAGCAGCAAAGCTGAAGAGCCTGGCTCAGCTTCACTAGTGTGCAATTGACTGACTGCGAAAAACAAAGCAGCAGAGCACCGGGCTTCTGGGCGCTGTGAAGGCAATTGCCAAAACCAGGCAGCTGCTCCTTCCCAAGCACAGGCAGCTGCCTATGTTCTTGCTTGTCGACAAACTCACCGCTGCCCTTCTTTTCAGCAGCTGCCACCGTCTTCTGTGCATCTCGGAGCCTCTGGCGACGAGCAAGACTTGCCAAGGTGGGACGCATCAGGACCAAGTCAAAACCCAGGCAAGTTGTCCTGGAACGCTTTCCATTCGCTTGCCGAGAGTGAATTCAACAGGCAGGAGAGCGGCAGCCACCGTCCTCCGGCAGTCGGAAGGCTTCGCACACAAGCCCGCTTCTTTGCGGCTTCGTTCTTCGCCTCTTCCAAGCAACCGCGATCTCTGCTTCTCGGAGGCGCAGAAGCGGCTAATTCGCGCACAGCTCAGCAGAGCGCCAGCGGAGCACTCCGGAGCGCCGCTTCAAGCCGAAAGACGCCGGGAAGCGGCACTTTCCTCCGGATAGCTCCGGAGCCGCGCTTCTGCTTCTCTAGTCATCTCTAGCTTAGCGAAAAGCTTTCCCACTCCATTTGGCAAGGGGAGAGCGTACCTGCACTGCACACTAACCGCGGTTTGCAAAGAAAGAGGATTTGCTGCACATTCCAAGGACACGGCTCTTTCCGAGGCAATCTGCAACCTGCTGTCAGATGGAAGTGCTCTCTGCCCTCTCCTGCCCAGCTCTAGGTACTAGCGGGCACTTTCCAGCCTGGCCGAGGCAAACAACCTCGAGAGATGTCACAGAGCCTAAGTGGAGCACAGATGCTCAAAAGCAGCAAAGCTGAAGAGCCTGGCTCAGCTTCACTAGTGTGCAATTGACTGACTGCGAAAAACAAAGCAGCAGAGCACCGGGCTTCTGGGCGCTGTGAAGGCAATTGCCAAAACCAGGCAGCTGCTCCTTCCCAAGCACAGGCAGCTGCCTATGTTCTTGCTTGTCGACAAACTCACCGCTGCCCTTCTTTTCAGCAGCTGCCACCGTCTTCTGTGCATCTCGGAGCCTCTGGCGACGAGCAAGACTTGCCAAGGTGGGACGCATCAGGACCAAGTCAAAACCCAGGCAAGTTGTCCTGGAACGCTTTCCATTCGCTTGCCGAGAGTGAATTCAACAGGCAGGAGAGCGGCAGCCACCGTCCTCCAGCAGTCGGAAGGCTTCGCACACAAGCCCGCTTCTTTGCGGCTTCGTTCTTCGCCTCTTCCAAGCAACCGCGATCTCTGCTTCTCGGAGGCGAAGAAGCGGCTAATTCGCGCACAGCTCAGTAGAGCGGCAGCGGAGCGCTCCCGGGCGCCGCTTCAAGCCGAAAGACGCCGGGAAGCGGCACTTTCCTCCGGACAGCTCCGGAGCCGCGCTTCTGCTTCTCTAGTCATCTCTAGCTTAGCGAAAAGCTTTCCCACTCCATTTGGCAAGGGGAGAGCGTACCTACACTGCACACTAACCGCGGTTTGCAAAGAAAGAGGATTTGCTGCACATTCCAAGGACACGGCTCTTTCCGAGGCAATCTGCAACCTGCTGTCAGATGGAAGTGCTCTCTGCCCTCTCCTGCCCAGCTCTAGGTACTAGCGGGCACTTTCCAGCCTGGCCGAGGCAAACAACCTCGAGAGATGTCACAGAGCCTAAGTGGAGCACAGATGCTCAAAAGCAGCAAAGCTGAAGAGCCTGGCTCAGCTTCACTAGTGTGCAATTGACTGACTGCGAAAAACAAAGCAGCAGAGCACCGGGCTTCTGGGCGCTGTGAAGGCAATTGCCAAAACCAGGCAGCTGCTCCTTCCCAAGCACAGGCAGCTGCCTATGTTCTTGCTTGTCGACAAACTCACCGCTGCCCTTCTTTTCAGCAGCTGCCACCGTCTTCTGTGCATCTCGGAGCCTCTGGCGACGAGCAAGACTTGCCAAGGTGGGACGCATCAGGACCAAGTCAAAACCCAGGCAAGTTGTCCTGGAACGCTTTCCATTCGCTTGCCGAGAGTGAATTCAACAGGCAGGAGAGCGGCAGCCACCGTCCTCCAGCAGTCGGAAGGCTTGGCACACAAGCCCGCTTCTTTGCGGCTTCGTTCTTCGCCTCTTCCAAGCAACCGCGATCCCTGCTTCTCGGAGGCGAAGAAGCGGCTAATTCACGCACAGCTCAGTAGAGCAGCAGCGGAGCGCTCCGGAGCGCCGCTTCAAGCCGAAAGACGCCGGGAAGCGGCACTTTCCTCCGGATAGCTCCGGAGCCGTGCTTCTGCCTCTCTAGTCGTCTCTATCTTAGCGAAAAGCTTTCCCACTCCAGTTGGCAAGGGGAGAGCATACCTGCACTGCACACTAACCGCGGTTTGCAAAGAAAGAGGATTTGCTGCACATTCCAAGGACACGGCTCTTTCCGAGGCAATCTGCAACCTGCTGTCAGATGGAAGTGCTCTCTGCCCTCTCCTGCCCAGCTCTAGGTACTAGCGGGCACTTTCCAGCCTGGGCGAGGCAAACAACCTCAAGAGATGTCACAGAGCCTAAGTGGAGCACAGATGCTCAAAAGCAGCAAAGCTGAAGAGCCTGGCTCAGCTTCACTAGTGTGCAATTGACTGACTGCGAAAAACAAAGCAGCAGAGCACCGGGCTTCTGGGCGCTGTGAAGGCAATTGCCAAAACCAGGCAGCTGCTCCTTCCCAAGCACAGGCAGCTGCCTATGTTCTTGCTTGTCGACAAACTCACCGCTGCCCTTCTTTTCAGCAGCTGCCACCGTCTTCTGTGCATCTCGGAGCCTCTGGCGACGAGCAAGACTTGCCAAGGTGGGACGCATCAGGACCAAGTCAAAACCCAGGCAAGTTGTCCTGGAACGCTTTCCATTCGCTTGCCGAGAGTGAATTCAACAGGCAGGAGAGCGGCAGCCACCGTCCTCCGGCAGTCGGAAGGCTTGGCACACAAGCCCGCTTCTTTGCGGCTTCGTTCTTCGCCTCTTCCAAGCAACCGCGATCTCTGCTTCTCGGAGGCGCAGAAGCGGCTAATTCGCGCACAGCTCAGCAGAGCGCCAGCAAAGCGCTCCGGAGCGCCTCTTCAAGCCGAAAGACGCCGGGAAGCGGCACTTTCCTCCGGATAGCTCCGGAGCCGCGCTTCTGCTTCTCTAGTCATCTCTAGCTTAGCGAAAAGCTTTCCCACTCCATTTGGCAAGGGGAGAGCGTACCTGCACTGCACACTAACCGCGGTTTGCAAAGAAAGAGGATTTGCTGCACATTCCAAGGACACGGCTCTTTCCGAGGCAATCTGCAACCTGCTGTCAGATGGAAGTGCTCTCTGCCCTCTCCTGCCCAGCTCTAGGTACTAGCGGGCACTTTCCAGCCTGGCCGAGGCAAACAACCTCGAGAGATGTCACAGAGCCTAAGTGGAGCACAGATGCTCAAAAGCAGCAAAGCTGAAGAGCCTGGCTCAGCTTCACTAGTGTGCAATTGACTGACTGCGAAAAACAAAGCAGCAGAGCACCGGGCTTCTGGGCGCTGTGAAGGCAATTGCCAAAACCAGGCAGCTGCTCCTTCCCAAGCACAGGCAGCTGCCTATGTTCTTGCTTGTCGACAAACTCACCGCTGCCCTTCTTTTCAGCAGCTGCCACCGTCTTCTGCGCATCTCGGAGCCTCTGACGACGAGCAAGACTTGCCAAGGTGGGACGCATCAGGACCAAGTCAAAACTCAGGCAAGTTGTCCTGGAACGCTTTCCATTCGCTTGCCGAGAGTGAATTCAACAGGCAGGAGAGCGGCAGCCACCGTCCTCCAGCAGTCGGAAGGCTTGGCACACAAGCCCGCTTCTTTGCGGCTTCGTTCTTCGCCTCTTCCAAGCAACCGCGATCCCTGCTTCTCGGAGGCGAAGAAGCGGCTAATTCACGCACAGCTCAGTAGAGCGGCAGCGGAGCGCTCCGGAGCGCCGCTTCAAGCCGAAAGACGCCGGGAAGCGGCACTTTCCTCCGGATAGCTCCGGAGCCGTGCTTCTGCCTCTCTAGTCGTCTCTATCTTAGCGAAAAGCTTTCCCACTCCAGTTGGCAAGGGGAGAGCGTACCTGCACTGCACACTAACCGCGGTTTGCAAAGAAAGAGGATTTGCTGCACATTCCAAGGACACGGCTCTTTCCGAGGCAATCTGCAACCTGCTGTCAGATGGAAGTGCTCTCTGCCCTCTCCTCCCAGCTCTAGGTACTAGCGGGCACTTTCCAGCCTGGCCGAGGCAAACAACCTCAAGAGATGTCACAGAGCCTAAGTGGAGCACAGATGCTCAAAAGCAGCAAAGCTGAAGAGCCTGGCTCAGCTTCACTAGTGTGCAATTGACTGACTGCGAAAAACAAAGCAGCAGAGCACCGGGCTTCTGGGCGCTGTGAAGGCAATTGCCAAAACCAGGCAGCTGCTCCTTCCCAAGCACAGGCAGCTGCCTATGTTCTTGCTTGTCGACAAACTCACCGCTGCCCTTCTTTTCAGCAGCTGCCACCGTCTTCTGTGCATCTCGGAGCCTCTGGCGACGAGCAAGACTTGCCAAGGTGGGACGCATCAGGACCAAGTCAAAACCCAGGCAAGTTGTCCTGGAACGCTTTCCATTCGCTTGCCGAGAGTGAATTCAACAGGCAGGAGAGCGGCAGCCACCGTCCTCCGGCAGTCGGAAGGCTTCGCACACAAGCCCGCTTCTTTGCGGCTTCGTTCTTCGCCTCTTCCAAGCAACCGCGATCTCTGCTTCTCAGAGGCGCAGAAGCGGCTAGTTCGCGCACAGCTCAGTAAAGCGGCAGCAAAGCGCTCTGGAGCGCCTCTTCAAGCCGAAAGACGCCGGGAAGCGGCACTTTCCTCCGGATAGTTCCGGAGCCGCGCTTCTGCTTCTCTAGTCATCTCTAGCTTAGCGAAAAGCTTTCCCACTCCATTTGGCAAGGGGAGAGTGTACCTGCACTGCACACTAACCGCGGTTTGCAAAGAAAGAGGATTTGCGGCACATTCCAAGGACACGGCTCTTTCCGAGGCAATCTGCAACCTGCTGTCAGATGGAAGTGCTCTCTGCCCTCTCCTGCCCAGCTCTAGGTACTAGCGGGCACTTTCCAGCCTGGGCGAGGCAAACAACCTCAAGAGATGTCACAGAGCCTAAGTGGAGCACAGATGCTCAAAAGCAGCAAAGCTGAAGAGCCTGGCTCAGCTTCACTAGTGTGCAATTGACTGACTGCGAAAAACAAAGCAGCAGAGCACCGGGCTTCTGGGCGCTGTGAAGGCAATTGCCAAAACCAGGCAGCTGCTCCTTCCCAAGCACAGGCAGCTGCCTATGTTCTTGCTTGTCGACAAACTCACCGCTGCCCTTCTTTTCAGCAGCTGCCACCGTCTTCTGTGCATCTCGAAGCCTCTGGCGACGAGCAAGACTTGCCAAGGTGGGACGCATCAGGACCAAGTCAAAACCCAGGCAAGTTGTCCTGGAACGCTTTCCATTCGCTTGCCGAGAGTGAATTCAACAGGCAGGAGAGCGGCAGCCACCGTCCTCCGGCAGTCGGAAGGCTTCGCACACAAGCCCGCTTCTTTGCGGCTTCGTTCTTCGCCTCTTCCAAGCAACCGCGATCTCTGCTTCTCAGAGGCGCAGAAGCGGCTAGTTCGCGCACAGCTCAGTAAAGCGGCAGCAAACCGCTCTGGAGCGCCGCTTCAAGCCGAAAGACGCCGGGAAGCGGCACTTTCCTCCGGATAGCTCCGGAGCCGCGCTTCTGCTTCTCTAGTCATCTCTAGCTTAGCGAAAAGCTTTCCCACTCCATTTGGCAAGGGGAGAGTGTACCTGCACTGCACACTAACCGCGGTTTGCAAAGAAAGAGGATTTGCTGCACATTCCAAGGACACGGCTCTTTCCGAGGCAATCTGCAACCTGCTGTCAGATGGAAGTGCTCTCTGCCCTCTCCTGCCCAGCTCTAGGTACTAGCGGGCACTTTCCAGCCTGGGCGAGGCAAACAACCTCGAGAGATGTCACAGAGCATAAGTGGAGCACAGATGCTCAAAAGCAGCAAAGCTGAAGAGCCTGGCTCAGCTTCACTAGTGTGCAATTGACTGACTGCGAAAAACAAAGCAGCAGAGCACCGGGCTTCTGGGCGCTGTGAAGGCAATTGCCAAAACCAGGCAGCTGCTCCTTCCCAAGCACAGGCAGCTGCCTATGTTCTTGCTTGTCGACAAACTCACCGCTGCCCTTCTTTTCAGCAGCTGCCACCGTCTTCTGTGCATCTCGGAGCCTCTGGCGACGAGCAAGACTTGCCAAGGTGGGAGGCATCAGGACCAAGTCAAAACCCAGGCAAGTTGTCCTGGAACGTTTTCCATTCGCTTGCCGAGAGTGAATTCAACAGGCAGGAGAGTGGCAGCCACCGTCCTCCGGCAGTCGGAAGGCTTCGCACACAAGCCCGCTTCTTTGCGGCTTCGTTCTTCGCCTCTTCCAAGCAACCGCGATCTCTGCTTCTCAGAGGCGCAGAAGCGGCTAGTTCGCGCACAGCTCAGTAAAGTGGCAGCAAAGCGCTCTGGAGCGCCGCTTCAAGCCGAAAGACGCCGGGAAAAGGCACTTTCCTCCGGATAGCTCCGGAGCCGCGCCTCTTCTTCTCTAGTCATCTCTAGCTTAGCGAAAAGCTTTCCCACTCCATTTGGCAAGGGGAGAGTGTACCTGCACTGCACACTAACCGCGGTTTGCAAAGAAAGAGGATTTGCTGCACATTCCAAGGACACGGCTCTTTCCGAGGCAATCTGCAACCTGCTGTCAGATGGAAGTGCTCTCTGCCCTCTCCTGCCCAGCTCTAGGTACTAGCGGGCACTTTCCAGCCTGGGCGAGGCAAACAACCTCAAGAGATGTCACAGAGCCTAAGTGGAGCACAGATGCTCAAAAGCAGCAAAGCTGAAGAGCCTGGCTCAGCTTCACTAGTGTGCAATTGACTGACTGCGAAAAACAAAGCAGCAGAGCACCGGGCTTCTGGGCGCTGTGAAGGCAATTGCCAAAACCAGGCAGCTGCTCCTTCCCAAGCACAGGCAGCTGCCTATGTTCTTGCTTGTCGACAAACTCACCGCTGCCCTTCTTTTCAGCAGCTGCCACCGTCTTCTGTGCATCTCGGAGCCTCTGGCGACGAGCAAGACTTGCCAAGGTGGGACGCATCAGGACCAAGTCAAAACCCAGGCAAGTTGTCCTGGAACGCTTTCCATTCGCTTGCCGAGAGTGAATTCAACAGGCAGGAGAGCGGCAGCCACCGTCCTCCGGCAGTCGGAAGGCTTCGCACACAAGCCCGCTTCTTTGCGGCTTCGTTCTTCGCCTCTTCCAAGCAACCGCGATCTCTGCTTCTCGGAGGCGCAGAAGCGGCTAATTCGCGCACAGCTCAGCAGAGCGCCAGCGGAGCACTCCGGAGCGCCGCTTCAAGCCGAAAGACGCCGGGAAGCGGCACTTTCCTCCGGATAGCTCCGGAGCCGCGCTTCTGCTTCTCTAGTCATCTCTAGCTTAGCGAAAAGCTTTCCCACTCCATTTGGCAAGGGGAGAGCGTACCTGCACTGCACACGAACCGCGGTTTGCAAAGAAAGAGGATTTGCTGCACATTCCAAGGACACGGCTCTTTCCGAGGCAATCTGCAACCTGCTGTCAGATGGAAGTGCTCTCTGCCCTCTCCTGCCCAGCTCTAGGTACTAGCGGGCACTTTCCAGCCTGGGCGAGGCAAACAACCTCGAGAGATGTCACAGAGCCTAAGTGGAGCACAGATGCTCAAAAGCAGCAAAGCTGAAGAGCCTGGCTCAGCTTCACTAGTGTGCAATTGACTGACTGCGAAAAACAAAGCAGCAGAGCACCGGGCTTCTGGGCGCTGTGAAGGCAATTGCCAAAACCAGGCAGCTGCTCCTTCCCAAGCACAGGCAGCTGCCTATGTTCTTGCTTGTCGACAAACTCACCGCTGCCCTTCTTTTCAGCAGCTGCCACCGTCTTCTGTGCATCTCGGAGCCTCTGGCGACGAGCAAGACTTGCCAAGGTGGGACGCATCAGGACCAAGTCAAAACCCAGGCAAGTTGTCCTGGAACGCTTTCCATTCGCTTGCCGAGAGTGAATTCAACAGGCAGGAGAGCGGCAGCCACCGTCCTCCAGCAGTCGGAAGGCTTCGCACACAAGCCCGCTTCTTTGCGGCTTCGTTCTTCGCCTCTTCCAAGCAACCGCGATCTCTGCTTCTCGGAGGCGAAGAAGCGGCTAATTCGCACACAGCTCAGTAGAGCGGCAGCGGAGCGCTCCGGGGCGCCGCTTCAAGCCGAAAGACGCCGGGAAGCGGCACTTTCCTCCGGATAGCTCCGGAGCCGCGCTTCTGCTTCTCTAGTCATCTCTAGCTTAGCGAAAAGCTTTCCCACTCCATTTGGCAAGGGGAGAGTGTACCTACACTGCACACTAACCGCGGTTTGCAAAGAAAGAGGATTTGCTGCACATTCCAAGGACACGGCTCTTTCCGAGGCAATCTGCAACCTGCTGTCAGATGGAAGTGCTCTCTGCCCTCTCCTGCCCAGCTCTAGGTACTAGCGGGCACTTTCCAGCCTGGCCGAGGCAAACAACCTCGAGAGATGTCACAGAGCCTTAGTGGAGCACAGATGCTCAAAAGCAGCAAAGCTGAAGAGCCTGGCTCAGCTTCACTAGTGTGCAATTGACTGACTGCGAAAAACAAAGCAGCAGAGCACCGGGCTTCTGGGCGCTGTGAAGGCAATTGCCAAAACCAGGCAGCTGCTCCTTCCCAAGCACAGGCAGCTGCCTATGTTCTTGCTTGTCGACAAACTCACCGCTGCCCTTCTTTTCAGCAGCTGCCACCGTCTTCTGTGCATCTCGGAGCCTCTGGCGACGAGCAAGACTTGCCAAGGTGGGACGCATCAGGACCAAGTCAAAACCCAGGCAAGTTGTCCTGGAACGCTTTCCATTCGCTTGCCGAGAGTGAATTCAACAGGCAGGAGAGCGGCAGCCACCGTCCTCCAGCAGTCGGAAGGCTTCGCACACAAGCCCGCTTCTTTGCGGCTTCGTTCTTCGCCTCTTCCAAGCAACCGCGATCTCTGCTTCTCGGAGGCGCAGAAGCGGCTAATTCGCGCACAGCTCAGCAGAGCGCCAGCAAAGCGCTCCGGAGCGCCTCTTCAAGCCGAAAGACGCCGGGAAGCGGCACTTTCCTCCGGATAGCTCCGGAGCCGCGCTTCTGCTTCTCTAGTCATCTCTATCTCAGCGAAAAGCTTTCC
This sequence comes from Anomalospiza imberbis, assembly GCF_031753505.1. Classification (NCBI taxonomy): domain Eukaryota; kingdom Metazoa; phylum Chordata; class Aves; order Passeriformes; family Viduidae; genus Anomalospiza; species Anomalospiza imberbis. Next base: position 25,969 of record NW_027100307.1, on the reverse strand, counting down.
CACTCCATTTGGCAAGGGGAGAGCGTACCTGCACTGCACACTAACCGCGGTTTGCAAAGAAAGAGGATTTGCTGCACATTCCAAGGACACGGCTCTTTCCGAGGCAATCTGCAACCTGCTGTCAGATGGAAGTGCTCTCTGCCCTCTCCTGCCCAGCTCTAGGTACTAGCGGGCACTTTCCAGCCTGGGCGAGGCAAACAACCTCAAGAGATGTCACAGAGCCTAAGTGGAGCACAGATGCTCAAAAGCAGCAAAGCTGAAGAGCCTGGCTCAGCTTCACTAGTGTGCAATTGACTGACTGCGAAAAACAAAGCAGCAGAGCACCGGGCTTCTGGGCGCTGTGAAGGCAATTGCCAAAACCAGGCAGCTGCTCCTTCCCAAGCACAGGCAGCTGCCTATGTTCTTGCTTGTCGACAAACTCACCGCTGCCCTTCTTTTCAGCAGCTGCCACCGTCTTCTGTGCATCTCGGAGCCTCTGGCGACGAGCAAGACTTGCCAAGGTGGGACGCATCAGGACCAAGTCAAAACCCAGGCAAGTTGTCCTGGAACGCTTTCCATTCGCTTGCCGAGAGTGAATTCAACAGGCAGGAGAGCGGCAGCCACCGTCCTCCGGCAGTCGGAAGGCTTCGCACACAAGACCGCTTCTTTGCGGCTTCGTTCTTCGCCTCTTTCAAGCAACCGCGATCTCTGCTTCTCGGAGGCGCAGAAGCGGCTAATTCACGCACAGCTCAGTAAAGCGGCAGCAAACCGCTCTGGAGCGCCGCTTCAAGCCGAAAGACGCCGGGAAGCGGCACTTTCCTCCGGATAGCTCCGGAGCCGCGCTTCTGCTTCTCTAGTCATCTCTAGCTTAGCGAAAAGCTTTCCCACTCCATTTGGCAAGGGGAGAGTGTACCTGCACTGCACACTAACCGCGGTTTGCAAAGAAAGAGGATTTACTGCACATTCCAAGGACACGGCTCTTTCCGAGGCAATCTGCAACCTGCTGTCAGATGGAAGTGCTCTCTGCCCTCTCCTGCCCAGCTCTAGGTACTAGCGGGCACTTTCCAGCCTGGGCGAGGCAAACAACCTCGAGAGATGTCACAGAGCATAAGTGGAGCACAGATGCTCAAAAGCAGCAAAGCTGAAGAGCCTGGCTCAGCTTCACTAGTGTGCAATTGACTGACTGCGAAAAACAAAGCAGCAGAGCACCGGGCTTCTGGGCGCTGTGAAGGCAATTGCCAAAACCAGGCAGCTGCTCCTTCCCAAGCACAGGCAGCTGCCTATGTTCTTGCTTGTCGACAAACTCACCGCTGCCCTTCTTTTCAGCAGCTGCCACCGTCTTCTGTGCATCTCGGAGCCTCTGGCGACGAGCAAGACTTGCCAAGGTGGGAGGCATCAGGACCAAGTCAAAACCCAGGCAAGTTGTCCTGGAACGTTTTCCATTCGCTTGCCGAGAGTGAATTCAACAGGCAGGAGAGTGGCAGCCACCGTCCTCCGGCAGTCGGAAGGCTTCGCACACAAGCCCGCTTCTTTGCGGCTTCGTTCTTCGCCTCTTCCAAGCAACCGCGATCTCTGCTTCTCAGAGGCGCAGAAGCGGCTAGTTCGCGCACAGCTCAGTAAAGCGGCAGCAAAGCGCTCTGGAGCGCCGCTTCAAGCCGAAAGACGCCGGGAAGCGGCACTTTCCTCCGGATAGCTCCGGAGCCGCGCTTCTTCTTCTCTAGTCATCTCTAGCTTAGCGAAAAGCTTTCCCACTCCATTTGGCAAGGGGAGAGTGTACCTGCACTGCACACTAACCGCGGTTTGCAAAGAAAGAGGATTTGCTGCACATTCCAAGGACACGGCTCTTTCCGAGGCAATCTGCAACCTGCTGTCAGATGGAAGTGCTCTCTGCCCTCTCCTGCCCAGCTCTAGGTACTAGCGGGCACTTTCCAGCCTGGGCGAGGCAAACAACCTCAAGAGATGTCACAGAGCCTAAGTGGAGCACAGATGCTCAAAAGCAGCAAAGCTGAAGAGCCTGGCTCAGCTTCACTAGTGTGCAATTGACTGACTGCGAAAAACAAAGCAGCAGAGCACCGGGCTTCTGGGCGCTGTGAAGGCAATTGCCAAAACCAGGCAGCTGCTCCTTCCCAAGCACAGGCAGCTGCCTATGTTCTTGCTTGTCGACAAACTCACCGCTGCCCTTCTTTTCAGCAGCTGCCACCGTCTTCTGTGCATCTCGGAGCCTCTGGCGACGAGCAAGACTTGCCAAGGTGGGACGCATCAGGACCAAGTCAAAACCCAGGCAAGTTGTCCTGGAACGCTTTCCATTCGCTTGCCGAGAGTGAATTCAACAGGCAGGAGAGCGGCAGCCACCGTCCTCCGGCAGTCGGAAGGCTTCGCACACAAGACCGCTTCTTTGCGGCTTCGTTCTTCGCCTCTTTCAAGCAACCGCGATCTCTGCTTCTCGGAGGCGCAGAAGCGGCTAATTCACGCACAGCTCAGCAGAGCGCCAGCGGAGCACTCCGGAGCGCCGCTTCAAGCCGAAAGACGCCGGGAAGCGGCACTTTCCTCCGGATAGCTCCGGAGCCGCGCTTCTGCTTCTCTAGTCATCTCTAGCTTAGCGAAAAGCTTTCCCACTCCATTTGGCAAGGGGAGAGCGTACCTGCACTGCACACTAACCGCGGTTTGCAAAGAAAGAGGATTTGCTGCACATTCCAAGGACACGGCTCTTTCCGAGGCAATCTGCAACCTGCTGTCAGATGGAAGTGCTCTCTGCCCTCTCCTGCCCAGCTCTAGGTACTAGCGGGCACTTTCCAGCCTGGCCGAGGCAAACAACCTCGAGAGATGTCACAGAGCCTAAGTGGAGCACAGATGCTCAAAAGCAGCAAAGCTGAAGAGCCTGGCTCAGCTTCACTAGTGTGCAATTGACTGACTGCGAAAAACAAAGCAGCAGAGCACCGGGCTTCTGGGCGCTGTGAAGGCAATTGCCAAAACCAGGCAGCTGCTCCTTCCCAAGCACAGGCAGCTGCCTATGTTCTTGCTTGTCGACAAACTCACCGCTGCCCTTCTTTTCAGCAGCTGCCACCGTCTTCTGTGCATCTCGGAGCCTCTGGCGACGAGCAAGACTTGCCAAGGTGGGACGCATCAGGACCAAGTCAAAACCCAGGCAAGTTGTCCTGGAACGCTTTCCATTCGCTTGCCGAGAGTGAATTCAACAGGCAGGAGAGCGGCAGCCACCGTCCTCCAGCAGTCGGAAGGCTTCGCACACAAGCCCGCTTCTTTGCGGCTTCGTTCTTCGCCTCTTCCAAGCAACCGCGATCTCTGCTTCTCGGAGGCGAAGAAGCGGCTAATTCGCGCACAGCTCAGTAGAGCGGCAGCGGAGCGCTCCGGGGCGCCGCTTCAAGCCGAAAGACGCCGGGAAGCGGCACTTTCCTCCGGATAGCTCCGGAGCCGTGCTTCTGCTTCTCTAGTCATCTCTAGCTTAGCGAAAAGCTATCCCACTCCATTTGGCAAGGGGAGAGTGTACCTACACTGCACACTAACCGCGGTTTGCAAAGAAAGAGGATTTGCTGCACATTCCAAGGACACGGCTCTTTCCGAGGCAATCTGCAACCTGCTGTCAGATGGAAGTGCTCTCTGCCCTCTCCTGCCCAGCTCTAGGTACTAGCGGGCACTTTCCAGCCTGGCCGAGGCAAACAACCTCGAGAGATGTCACAGAGCCTAAGTGGAGCACAGATGCTCAAAAGCAGCAAAGCTGAAGAGCCTGGCTCAGCTTCACTAGTGTGCAATTGACTGACTGCGAAAAACAAAGCAGCAGAGCACCGGGCTTCTGGGCGCTGTGAAGGCAATTGCCAAAACCAGGCAGCTGCTCCTTCCCAAGCACAGGCAGCTGCCTATGTTCTTGCTTGTCGACAAACTCACCGCTGCCCTTCTTTTCAGCAGCTGCCACCGTCTTCTGTGCATCTCGGAGCCTCTGGCGACGAGCAAGACTTGCCAAGGTGGGACGCATCAGGACCAAGTCAAAACCCAGGCAAGTTGTCCTGGAACGCTTTCCATTCGCTTGCCGAGAGTGAATTCAACAGGCAGGAGAGCGGCAGCCACCGTCCTCCAGCAGTCGGAAGGCTTCGCACACAAGCCCGCTTCTTTGCGGCTTCGTTCTTCGCCTCTTCCAAGCAACCGCGATCTCTGCTTCTCAGAGGCGCAGAAGCGGCTAGTTCGCGCACAGCTCAGTAAAGCGGCAGCAAAGCGCTCTGGAGCGCCGCTTCAAGCCGAAAGACGCCGGGAAGCGGCACTTTCCTCCGGACAGCTCCGGAGCCGCGCTTCTGCTTCTCTAGTCATCTCTAGCTTAGCGAAAAGCTTTCCCACTCCATTTGGCAAGGGGAGAGTGTACCTGCACTGCACACTAACCGCGGTTTGCAAAGAAAGAGGATTTGCTGCACATTCCAAGGACACGGCTCTTTCCGAGGCAATCTGCAACCTGCTGTCAGATGGAAGTGCTCTCTGCCCTCTCCTGCCCAGCTCTAGGTACTAGCGGGCACTTTCCAGCCTGGCCGAGGCAAACAACCTCGAGAGATGTCACAGAGCCTAAGTGGAGCACAGATGCTCAAAAGCAGCAAAGCTGAAGAGCCTGGCTCAGCTTCACTAGTGTGCAATTGACTGACTGCGAAAAACAAAGCAGCAGAGCACCGGGCTTCTGGGCGCTGTGAAGGCAATTGCCAAAACCAGGCAGCTGCTCCTTCCCAAGCACAGGCAGCTGCCTATGTTCTTGCTTGTCGACAAACTCACCGCTGCCCTTCTTTTCAGCAGCTGCCACCGTCTTCTGTGCATCTCGGAGCCTCTGGCGACGAGCAAGACTTGCCAAGGTGGGACGCATCAGGACCAAGTCAAAACCCAGGCAAGTTGTCCTGGAACGCTTTCCATTCGCTTGCCGAGAGTGAATTCAACAGGCAGGAGAGCGGCAGCCACCGTCCTCCGGCAGTCGGAAGGCTTCGCACACAAGCCCGCTTCTTTGCGGCTTCGTTCTTCGCCTCTTCCAAGCAACCGCGATCTCTGCTTCTCAGAGGCGCAGAAGCGGCTAGTTCGCGCACAGCTCAGTAAAGCGGCAGCAAAGCGCTCTGGAGCGCCGCTTCAAGCCGAAAGACGCCGGGAAAAGGCACTTTCCTCCGGATAGCTCCGGAGCCGCGCTTCTGCTTCTCTAGTCATCTCTAGCTTAGCGAAAAGCTTTCCCACTCCATTTGGCAAGGGGAGAGTGTACCTGCACTGCACACTAACCGCGGTTTGCAAAGAAAGAGGATTTGCTGCACATTCCAAGGACACGGCTCTTTCCGAGGCAATCTGCAACCTGCTGTCAGATGGAAGTGCTCTCTGCCCTCTCCTGCCCAGCTCTAGGTACTAGCGGGCACTTTCCAGCCTGGGCGAGGCAAACAACCTCAAGAGATGTCACAGAGCCTAAGTGGAGCACAGATGCTCAAAAGCAGCAAAGCTGAAGAGCCTGGCTCAGCTTCACTAGTGTGCAATTGACTGACTGCGAAAAACAAAGCAGCAGAGCACCGGGCTTCTGGGCGCTGTGAAGGCAATTGCCAAAACCAGGCAGCTGCTCCTTCCCAAGCACAGGCAGCTGCCTATGTTCTTGCTTGTCGACAAACTCACCGCTGCCCTTCTTTTCAGCAGCTGCCACCGTCTTCTGTGCATCTCGGAACCTCTGGCGACGAGCAAGACTTGCCAAGGTGGGAGGTATCAGGACCAAGTCAAAACCCAGGCAAGTTGTCCTGGAACGCTTTCCATTCGCTTGCCGAGAGTGAATTCAACAGGCAGGAGAGCGGCAGCCACCGTCCTCCGGCAGTCGGAAGGCTTCGCACACAAGCCCGCTTCTTTGCGGCTTCGTTCTTCGCCTCTTCCAAGCAACCGCGATCTCTGCTTCTCGGAGGCGAAGAAGCGGCTAATTCGCGCACAGCTCAGTAGAGCGGCAGCGGAGCGCTCCGGGGCGCCGCTTCAAGCCGAAAGACGCCGGGAAGCGGCACTTTCCTCCGGATAGCTCCGGAGCCGCGCTTCTGCTTCTCTAGTCATCTCTAGCTTAGCGAAAAGCTTTCCCACTCCATTTGGCAAGGGGAGAGTGTACCTACACTGCACACTAACCGCGGTTTGCAAAGAAAGAGGATTTGCTGCACATTCCAAGGACACGGCTCTTTCCGAGGCAATCTGCAACCTGCTGTCAGATGGAAGTGCTCTCTGCCCTCTCCTGCCCAGCTCTAGGTACTAGCGGGCACTTTCCAGCCTGGCCGAGGCAAACAACCTCGAGAGGTGTCACAGAGCCTAAGTGGAGCACAGATGCTCAAAAGCAGCAAAGCTGAAGAGCCTGGCTCAGCTTCACTAGTGTGCAATTGACTGACTGCGAAAAACAAAGCAGCAGAGCACCGGGCTTCTGGGCGCTGTGAAGGCAATTGCCAAAACCAGGCAGCTGCTCCTTCCCAAGCACAGGCAGCTGCCTATGTTCTTGCTTGTCGACAAACTCACCGCTGCCCTTCTTTTCAGCAGCTGCCACCGTCTTCTGTGCATCTCGGAGCCTCTGGCGACGAGCAAGACTTGCCAAGGTGGGACGCATCAGGACCAAGTCAAAACCCAGGCAAGTTGTCCTGGAACGCTTTCCATTCGCTTGCCGAGAGTGAATTCAACAGGCAGGAGAGCGGCAGCCACCGTCCTCCGGCAGTCGGAAGGCTTGGCACACAAGCCCGCTTCTTTGCGGCTTCGTTCTTCGCCTCTTCCAAGCAACCGCGATCTCTGCTTCTCGGAGGCGCAGAAGCGGCTAATTCGCGCACAGCTCAGCAGAGCGCCAGCAAAGCGCTCCGGAGCGCCTCTTCAAGCCGAAAGACGCCGGGAAGCGGCACTTTCCTCCGGATAGCTCCGGAGCCGCGCTTCTGCTTCTCTAGTCATCTCTATCTCAGCGAAAAGCTTTCCCACTCCATTTGGCAAGGGGAGAGCGTACCTGCACTGCACACTAACCGCGGTTTGCAAAGAAAGAGGATTTGCTGCACATTCCAAGGACACGGCTCTTTCCGAGGCAATCTGCAACCTGCTGTCAGATGGAAGTGCTCTCTGCCCTCTCCTGCCCAGCTCTAGGTACTAGCGGGCACTTTCCAGCCTGGGCGAGGCAAACAACCTCAAGAGATGTCACAGAGCCTAAGTGGAGCACAGATGCTCAAAAGCAGCAAAGCTGAAGAGCCTGGCTCAGCTTCACTAGTGTGCAATTGACTGACTGCGAAAAACAAAGCAGCAGAGCACCGGGCTTCTGGGCGCTGTGAAGGCAATTGCCAAAACCAGGCAGCTGCTCCTTCCCAAGCACAGGCAGCTGCCTATGTTCTTGCTTGTCGACAAACTCACCGCTGCCCTTCTTTTCAGCAGCTGCCACCGTCTTCTGTGCATCTCGGAGCCTCTGGCGACGAGCAAGACTTGCCAAGGTGGGACGCATCAGGACCAAGTCAAAACCCAGGCAAGTTGTCCTGGAACGCTTTCCATTCGCTTGCCGAGAGTGAATTCAACAGGCAGGAGAGCGGCAGCCACCGTCCTCCGGCAGTCGGAAGGCTTCGCACACAAGCCCGCTTCTTTGCGGCTTCGTTCTTCGCCTCTTCCAAGCAACCGCGATCTCTGCTTCTCAGAGGCGCAGAAGCGGCTAGTTCGCGCACAGCTCAGTAAAGCGGCAGCAAAGCGCTCTGGAGCGCCGCTTCAAGCCGAAAGACGCCGGGAAAAGGCACTTTCCTCCGGATAGCTCCGGAGCCGCGCTTCTGCTTCTCTAGTCATCTCTAGCTTAGCGAAAAGCTTTCCCACTCCATTTGGCAAGGGGAGAGTGTACCTGCACTGCACACTAACCGCGGTTTGCAAAGAAAGAGGATTTGCTGCACATTCCAAGGACACGGCTCTTTCCGAGGCAATCTGCAACCTGCTGTCAGATGGAAGTGCTCTCTGCCCTCTCCTGCCCAGCTCTAGGTACTAGCGGGCACTTTCCAGCCTGGGCGAGGCAAACAACCTCAAGAGATGTCACAGAGCCTAAGTGGAGCACAGATGCTCAAAAGCAGCAAAGCTGAAGAGCCTGGCTCAGCTTCACTAGTGTGCAATTGACTGACTGCGAAAAACAAAGCAGCAGAGCACCGGGCTTCTGGGCGCTGTGAAGGCAATTGCCAAAACCAGGCAGCTGCTCCTTCCCAAGCACAGGCAGCTGCCTATGTTCTTGCTTGTCGACAAACTCACCGCTGCCCTTCTTTTCAGCAGCTGCCACCGTCTTCTGTGCATCTCGGAGCCTCTGGCGACGAGCAAGACTTGCCAAGGTGGGAGGTATCAGGACCAAGTCAAAACCCAGGCAAGTTGTCCTGGAACGCTTTCCATTCGCTTGCCGAGAGTGAATTCAACAGGCAGGAGAGCGGCAGCCACCGTCCTCCAGCAGTCGGAAGGCTTCGCACACAAGCCCGCTTCTTTGCGGCTTCGTTCTTCGCCTCTTCCAAGCAACCGCGATCTCTGCTTCTCGGAGGCGAAGAAGCGGCTAATTCGCGCACAGCTCAGTAGAGCGGCAGCGGAGCGCTCCGGGGCGCCGCTTCAAGCCGAAAGACGCCGGGAAGCGGCACTTTCCTCCGGATAGCTCCGGAGCCGCGCTTCTGCTTCTCTAGTCATCTCTAGCTTAGCGAAAAGCTTTCCCACTCCATTTGGCAAGGGGAGAGTGTACCTACACTGCACACTAACCGCGGTTTGCAAAGAAAGAGGATTTGCTGCACATTCCAAGGACACGGCTCTTTCCGAGGCAATCTGCAACCTGCTGTCAGATGGAAGTGCTCTCTGCCCTCTCCTGCCCAGCTCTAGGTACTAGCGGGCACTTTCCAGCCTGGCCGAGGCAAACAACCTCGAGAGGTGTCACAGAGCCTAAGTGGAGCACAGATGCTCAAAAGCAGCAAAGCTGAAGAGCCTGGCTCAGCTTCACTAGTGTGCAATTGACTGACTGCGAAAAACAAAGCAGCAGAGCACCGGGCTTCTGGGCGCTGTGAAGGCAATTGCCAAAACCAGGCAGCTGCTCCTTCCCAAGCACAGGCAGCTGCCTATGTTCTTGCTTGTCGACAAACTCACCGCTGCCCTTCTTTTCAGCAGCTGCCACCGTCTTCTGTGCATCTCGGAGCCTCTGGCGACGAGCAAGACTTGCCAAGGTGGGACGCATCAGGACCAAGTCAAAACCCAGGCAAGTTGTCCTGGAACGCTTTCCATTCGCTTGCCGAGAGTGAATTCAACAGGCAGGAGAGCGGCAGCCACCGTCCTCCGGCAGTCGGAAGGCTTGGCACACAAGCCCGCTTCTTTGCGGCTTCGTTCTTCGCCTCTTCCAAGCAACCGCGATCTCTGCTTCTCAGAGGCAAAGAAGCGGCTAGTTCGCGCACAGCTCAGTAAAGCGGCAGCAAAGCGCTCTGGAGCGCCGCTTCAAGCCGAAAGACGCCGGGAAGCGGCACTTTCCTCCGGACAGCTCCGGAGCCGCGCTTCTGCTTCTCTAGTCATCTCTAGCTTAGCGAAAAGCTTTCCCACTCCATTTGGCAAGGGGAGAGTGTACCTGCACTGCACACTAACCGCGGTTTGCAAAGAAAGAGGATTTGCTGCACATTCCAAGGACACGGCTCTTTCCGAGGCAATCTGCAACCTGCTGTCAGATGGAAGTGCTCTCTGCCCTCTCCTGCCCAGCTCTAGGTACTAGCGGGCACTTTCCAGCCTGGGCGAGGCAAACAACCTCAAGAGATGTCACAGAGCATAAGTGGAGCACAGATGCTCAAAAGCAGCAAAGCTGAAGAGCCTGGCTCAGCTTCACTAGTGTGCAATTGACTGACTGCGAAAAACAAAGCAGCAGAGCACCGGGCTTCTGGGCGCTGTGAAGGCAATTACCAAAACCAGGCAGCTGCTCCTTCCCAAGCACAGGCAGCTGCCTATGTTCTTGCTTGTCGACAAACTCACCGCTGCCCTTCTTTTCAGCAGCTGCCACCGTCTTCTGTGCATCTCGGAGCCTCTGGCGACGAGCAAGACTTGCCAAGGTGGGAGGCATCAGGACCAAGTCAAAACCCAGGCAAGTTGTCCTGGAACACTTTCCATTCGCTTGCCGAGAGTGAATTCAACAGGCAGGAGAGTGGCAGCCACCGTCCTCCGGCAGTCGGAAGGCTTCGCACACAAGCCCGCTTCTTTGCGGCTTCGTTCTTCGCCTCTTCCAAGCAACCGCGATCTCTGCTTCTCAGAGGCGCAGAAGCGGCTAGTTCGCGCACAGCTCAGTAAAGCGGCAGCAAAGCGCTCTGGAGCGCCGCTTCAAGCCGAAAGACGCCGGGAAAAGGCCCTTTCCTCCGGATAGCTCCGGAGCCGCGCTTCTTCTTCTCTAGTCATCTCTAGCTTAGCGAAAAGCTTTCCCACTCCATTTGGCAAGGGGAGAGTGTACCTGCACTGCACACTAACCGCGGTTTGCAAAGAAAGAGGATTTGCTGCACATTCCAAGGACACGGCTCTTTCCGAGGCAATCTGCAACCTGCTGTCAGATGGAAGTGCTCTCTGCCCTCTCCTGCCCAGCTCTAGGTACTAGCGGGCACTTTCCAGCCTGGGCGAGGCAAACAACCTCAAGAGATGTCACAGAGCCTAAGTGGAGCACAGATGCTCAAAAGCAGCAAAGCTGAAGAGCCTGGCTCAGCTTCACTAGTGTGCAATTGACTGACTGCGAAAAACAAAGCAGCAGAGCACCGGGCTTCTGGGCGCTGTGAAGGCAATTGCCAAAACCAGGCAGCTGCTCCTTCCCAAGCACAGGCAGCTGCCTATGTTCTTGCTTGTCGACAAACTCACCGCTGCCCTTCTTTTCAGCAGCTGCCACCGTCTTCTGTGCATCTCGGAGCCTCTGGCGACGAGCAAGACTTGCCAAGGTGGGACGCATCAGGACCAAGTCAAAACCCAGGCAAGTTGTCCTGGAACGCTTTCCATTCGCTTGCCGAGAGTGAATTCAACAGGCAGGAGAGCGGCAGCCACCGTCCTCCGGCAGTCGGAAGGCTTCGCACACAAGCCCGCTTCTTTGCGGCTTCGTTCTTCGCCTCTTCCAAGCAACCGCGATCTCTGCTTCTCGGAGGCGCAGAAGCGGCTAATTCGCGCACAGCTCAGCAGAGCGCCAGCGGAGCACTCCGGAGCGCCTCTTCAAGCCGAAAGACGCCGGGAAGCGGCACTTTCCTCCGGATAGCTCCGGAGCCGCGCTTCTGCTTCTCTAGTCATCTCTAGCTTAGCGAAAAGCTTTCCCACTCCATTTGGCAAGGGGAGAGCGTACCTGCACTGCACACTAACCGCGGTTTGCAAAGAAAGAGGATTTGCTGCACATTCCAAGGACACGGCTCTTTCCGAGGCAATCTGCAACCTGCTGTCAGATGGAAGTGCTCTCTGCCCTCTCCTGCCCAGCTCTAGGTACTAGCGGGCACTTTCCAGCCTGGCCGAGGCAAACAACCTCGAGAGATGTCACAGAGCCTAAGTGGAGCACAGATGCTCAAAAGCAGCAAAGCTGAAGAGCCTGGCTCAGCTTCACTAGTGTGCAATTGACTGACTGCGAAAAACAAAGCAGCAGAGCACCGGGCTTCTGGGCGCTGTGAAGGCAATTGCCAAAACCAGGCAGCTGCTCCTTCCCAAGCACAGGCAGCTGCCTATGTTCTTGCTTGTCGACAAACTCACCGCTGCCCTTCTTTTCAGCAGCTGCCACCGTCTTCTGTGCATCTCGGAGCCTCTGGCGACGAGCAAGACTTGCCAAGGTGGGACGCATCAGGACCAAGTCAAAACCCAGGCAAGTTGTCCTGGAACGCTTTCCATTCGCTTGCCGAGAGTGAATTCAACAGGCAGGAGAGCGGCAGCCACCGTCCTCCAGCAGTCGGAAGGCTTGGCACACAAGCCCGCTTCTTTGCGGCTTCGTTCTTCGCCTCTTCCAAGCAACCGCGATCTCTGCTTCTCGGAGGCGAAGAAGCGGCTAATTCGCGCCCAGCTCAGTAGAGCGGCAGCGGAGCGCTCCGGGGCGCCGCTTCAAGCCGAAAGACGCCGGGAAGCGGCACTTTCCTCCGGATAGCTCCGGAGCCGCGCTTCTGCTTCTCTAGTCATCTCTAGCTTAGCGAAAAGCTTTCCCACTCCATTTGGCAAGGGGAGAGTGTACCTACACTGCACACTAACCGCGGTTTGCAAAGAAAGAGGATTTGCTGCACATTCCAAGGACACGGCTCTTTCCGAGGCAATCTGCAACCTGCTGTCAGATGGAAGTGCTCTCTGCCCTCTCCTGCCCAGCTCTAGGTACTAGCGGGCACTTTCCAGCCTGGCCGAGGCAAACAACCTCGAGAGATGTCACAGAGCCTAAGTGGAGCACAGATGCTCAAAAGCAGCAAAGCTGAAGAGCCTGGCTCAGCTTCACTAGTGTGCAATTGACTGACTGCGAAAAACAAAGCAGCAGAGCACCGGGCTTCTGGGCGCTGTGAAGGCAATTGCCAAAACCAGGCAGCTGCTCCTTCCCAAGCACAGGCAGCTGCCTATGTTCTTGCTTGTCGACAAACTCACCGCTGCCCTTCTTTTCAGCAGCTGCCACCGTCTTCTGTGCATCTCGGAGCCTCTGGCGACGAGCAAGATTTGCCAAGGTGGGACGCATCAGGACCAAGTCAAAACCCAGGCAAGTTGTCCTGGAACGCTTTCCATTCGCTTGCCGAGAGTGAATTCAACAGGCAGGAGAGCGGCAGCCACCGTCCTCCAGCAGTCGGAAGGCTTCGCACACAAGCCCGCTTCTTTGCGGCTTCGTTCTTCGCCTCTTCCAAGCAACCGCGATCTCTGCTTCTCGGAGGCGCAGAAGCGGCTAATTCGCGCACAGCTCAGCAGAGCGCCAGCAAAGCGCTCCGGAGCGCCTCTTCAAGCCGAAAGACGCCGGGAAGCGGCACTTTCCTCCGGATAGCTCCGGAGCCGCGCTTCTGCTTCTCTAGTCATCTCTATCTCAGCGAAAAGCTTTCCCACTCCATTTGGCAAGGGGAGAGCGTACCTGCACTGCACACTAACCGCGGTTTGCAAAGAAAGAGGATTTGCTGCACATTCCAAGGACACGGCTCTTTCCGAGGCAATCTGCAACCTGCTGTCAGATGGAAGTGCTCTCTGCCCTCTCCTGCCCAGCTCTAGGTACTAGCGGGCACTTTCCAGCCTGGGCGAGGCAAACAACCTCAAGAGATGTCACAGAGCCTAAGTGGAGCACAGATGCTCAAAAGCAGCAAAGCTGAAGAGCCTGGCTCAGCTTCACTAGTGTGCAATTGACTGACTGCGAAAAACAAAGCAGCAGAGCACCGGGCTTCTGGGCGCTGTGAAGGCAATTGCCAAAACCAGGCAGCTGCTCCTTCCCAAGCACAGGCAGCTGCCTATGTTCTTGCTTGTCGACAAACTCACCGCTGCCCTTCTTTTCAGCAGCTGCCACCGTCTTCTGTGCATCTCGGAGCCTCTGGCGACGAGCAAGACTTGCCAAGGTGGGACGCATCAGGACCAAGTCAAAACCCAGGCAAGTTGTCCTGGAACGCTTTCCATTCGCTTGCCGAGAGTGAATTCAACAGGCAGGAGAGCGGCAGCCACCGTCCTCCAGCAGTCGGAAGGCTTCGCACACAAGCCCGCTTCTTTGCGGCTTCGTTCTTCGCCTCTTCCAAGCAACCGCGATCTCTGCTTCTCGGAGGCGAAGAAGCGGCTAATTCGCGCACAGCTCAGTAGAGCGGCAGCGGAGCGCTCCGGGGCGCCGCTTCAAGCCGAAAGACGCCGGGAAGCGGCACTTTCCTCCGGATAGCTCCGGAGCCGCGCTTCTGCTTCTCTAGTCATCTCTAGCTTAGCGAAAAGCTTTCCCACTCCATTTGGCAAGGGGAGAGTGTACCTACACTGCACACTAACCGCGGTTTGCAAAGAAAGAGGATTTGCTGCACATTCCAAGGACACGGCTCTTTCCGAGGCAATCTGCAACCTGCTGTCAGATGGAAGTGCTCTCTGCCCTCTCCTGCCCAGCTCTAGGTACTAGCGGGCACTTTCCAGCCTGGCCGAGGCAAACAACCTCGAGAGATGTCACAGAGCCTAAGTGGAGCACAGATGCTCAAAAGCAGCAAAGCTGAAGAGCCTGGCTCAGCTTCACTAGTGTGCAATTGACTGACTGCGAAAAACAAAGCAGCAGAGCACCGGGCTTCTGGGCGCTGTGAAGGCAATTGCCAAAACCAGGCAGCTGCTCCTTCCCAAGCACAGGCAGCTGCCTATGTTCTTGCTTGTCGACAAACTCACCGCTGCCCTTCTTTTCAGCAGCTGCCACCGTCTTCTGTGCATCTCGGAGCCTCTGGCGACGAGCAAGACTTGCCAAGGTGGGACGCATCAGGACCAAGTCAAAACCCAGGCAAGTTGTCCTGGAACGCTTTCCATTCGCTTGCCGAGAGTGAATTCAACAGGCAGGAGAGCGGCAGCCACCGTCCTCCGGCAGTCGGAAGGCTTGGCACACAAGCCCGCTTCTTTGCGGCTTCGTTCTTCGCCTCTTCCAAGCAACCGCGATCTCTGCTTCTCAGAGGCGCAGAAGCGGCTAGTTCGCGCACAGCTCAGTAAAGCGGCAGCAAAGCGCTCTGGAGCGCCGCTTCAAGCCGAAAGACGCCGGGAAGCGGCACTTTCCTCCGGACAGCTCCGGAGCCGCGCTTCTGCTTCTCTAGTCATCTCTAGCTTAGCGAAAAGCTTTCCCACTCCATTTGGCAAGGGGAGAGTGTACCTGCACTGCACACTAACCGCGGTTTGCAAAGAAAGAGGATTTGCTGCACATTCCAAGGACACGGCTCTTTCCGAGGCAATCTGCAACCTGCTGTCAGATGGAAGTGCTCTCTGCCTCTCCTGCCCAGCTCTAGGTACTAGCGGGCACTTTCCAGCCTGGCCGAGGCAAACAACCTCGAGAGATGTCACAGAGCCTAAGTGGAGCACAGATGCTCAAAAGCAGCAAAGCTGAAGAGCCTGGCTCAGCTTCACTAGTGTGCAATTGACTGACTGCGAAAAACAAAGCAGCAGAGCACCGGGCTTCTGGGCGCTGTGAAGGCAATTGCCAAAACCAGGCAGCTGCTCCTTCCCAAGCACAGGCAGCTGCCTATGTTCTTGCTTGTCGACAAACTCACCGCTGCCCTTCTTTTCAGCAGCTGCCACCGTCTTCTGTGCATCTCGGAGCCTCTGGCGACGAGCAAGACTTGCCAAGGTGGGAGGCATCAGGACCAAGTCAAAACCCAGGCAAGTTGTCCTGGAACGCTTTCCATTCGCTTGCCGAGAGTGAATTCAACAGGCAGGAGAGCGGCAGCCACCGTCCTCCGGCAGTCGGAAGGCTTCGCACACAAGCCGCTTCTTTGCGGCTTCGTTCTTCGCCTCTTCCAAGCAACCGCGATCTCTGCTTCTCAGAGGCGCAGAAGCGGCTAGTTCGCGCACAGCTCAGTAAAGCGGCAGCAAACCGCTCTGGAGCGCCGCTTCAAGCCGAAAGACGCCGGGAAGCGGCACTTTCCTCCGGATAGCTCCGGAGCCGCGCTTCTGCTTCTCTAGTCATCTCTAGCTTAGCGAAAAGCTTTCCCACTCCATTTGGCAAGGGGAGAGTGTACCTGCACTGCACACTAACCGCGGTTTGCAAAGAAAGAGGATTTGCTGCACATTCCAAGGACACGGCTCTTTCCGAGGCAATCTGCAACCTGCTGTCAGATGGAAGTGCTCTCTGCCCTCTCCTGCCCAGCTCTAGGTACTAGCGGGCACTTTCCAGCCTGGCCGAGGCAAACAACCTCGAGAGGTGTCACAGAGCCTAAGTGGAGCACAGATTCTCAAAAGCAGCAAAGCTGAAGAGCCTGGCTCAGCTTCACTAGTGTGCAATTGACTGACTGCGAAAAACAAAGCAGCAGAGCACCGGGCTTCTGGGCGCTGTGAAGGCAATTACCAAAACCAGGCAGCTGCTCCTTCCCAAGCACAGGCAGCTGCCTATGTTCTTGCTTGTCGACAAACTCACCGCTGCCCTTCTTTTCAGCAGCTGCCACCGTCTTCTGTGCATCTCGGAGCCCCTGGCGACGAGCAAGACTTGCCAAGGTGGGAGGCATCAGGACCAAGTAAAAACCCAGGCAAGTTGTCCTGGAACACTTTCCATTCGCTTGCCGAGAGTGAATTCAACAGGCAGGAGAGTGGCAGCCACCGTCCTCCGGCAGTCGGAAGGCTTCGCACACAAGCCCGCTTCTTTGCGGCTTCGTTCTTCGCCTCTTCCAAGCAACCGCGATCTCTGCTTCTCGGAGGCGCAGAAGCGGCTAATTCGCGCACAGCTCAGTAAAGCGGCAGCAAAGCGCTCTGGAGCGCCGCTTCAAGCCGAAAGACGCCGGGGAAAAGGCCCTTTCCTCCGGATAGCTCCGGAGCCGCCTTCTTCTTCTCTAGTCATCTCTAGCTTAGCGAAAAGCTTTCCCACTCCATTTGGCAAGGGGAGAGTGTACCTGCACTGCACCACTAACCGCGGTTTGCAAAGAAAGAGGATTTGCTGCACATTCCAAGGACACGGCTCTTTCCGAGGCAATCTGCAACCTGCTGTCAGATGGAAGTGCTCTCTGCCCTCTCCTGCCCAGCTCTAGCTACTAGCGGGCACTTTCCAGCCTGGCCGAGGCAAACAACCTCGAGAGATGTCACAGAGCCTAAGTGGAGCACAGATGCTCAAAAGCAGCAAAGCTGAAGAGCCTGGCTCAGCTTCACTAGTGTGCAATTGACTGACTGCGAAAAACAAAGCAGCAGAGCACCGGGCTTCTGGGCGCTGTGAAGGCAATTGCCAAAACCAGGCAGCTGCTCCTTCCCAAGCACAGGCAGCTGCCTATGTTCTTGCTTGTCGACAAACTCACCGCTGCCCTTCTTTTCAGCAGCTGCCACCGTCTTCTGTGCATCTCGGAGCCTCTGGCGACGAGCAAGACTTGCCAAGGTGGGAGGCATCAGGACCAAGTCAAAACCCTGGCAAGTTGTCCTGGAACGCTTTCCATTCGCTTGCCGAGAGTGAATTCAACAGGCAGGAGAGCGGCAGCCACCGTCCTCCGGCAGTCGGAAGGCTTCGCACACAAGCCCGCTTCTTTGCGGCTTCGTTCTTCGCCTCTTCCAAGCAACCGCGATCTCTGCTTCTCAGAGGCGCAGAAGCGGCTAGTTCGCGCACAGCTCAGTAAAGCGGCAGCAAAGCGCTCTGGAGCGCCGCTTCAAGCCGAAAGACGCCGGGAAGCGGCACTTTCCTCCGGATAGCTCCGGAGCCGCGCTTCTGCTTCTCTAGTCATCTCTAGCTTAGCGAAAAGCTTTCCCACTCCATTTGCAAGGGGAGAGTGTACCTGCACTGCACACTAACCGCGGTTTGCAAAGAAAGAGGATTTGCTGCACATTCCAAGGACACGGCTCTTTCCGAGGCAATCTGCAACCTGCTGTCAGATGGAAGTGCTCTCTGCCCTCTCCTGCCCAGCTCTAGGTACTAGCGGGCACTTTCCAGCCTGGCCGAGGCAAACAACCTCAAGAGATGTCACAGAGCATAAGTGGAGCACAGATGCTCAAAAGCAGCAAAGCTGAAGAGCCTGGCTCAGCTTCACTAGTGTGCAATTGACTGACTGCGAAAAACAAAGCAGCAGAGCACCGGGCTTCTGGGCGCTGTGAAGGCAATTACCAAAACCAGGCAGCTGCTCCTTCCCAAGCACAGGCAGCTGCCTATGTTCTTGCTTGTCGACAAACTCACCGCTGCCCTTCTTTTCAGCAGCTGCCACCGTCTTCTGTGCATCTCGGAGCCTCTGGCGACGAGCAAGACTTGCCAAGGTGGGAGGCATCAGGACCAAGTCAAAACCCAGGCAAGTTGTCCTGGAACACTTTCCATTCGCTTGCCGAGAGTGAATTCAACAGGCAGGAGAGTGGCAGCCACCGTCCTCCGGCAGTCGGAAGGCTTCGCACACAAGCCCGCTTCTTTGCGGCTTCGTTCTTCGCCTCTTCCAAGCAACCGCGATCTCTGCTTCTCAGAGGCGCAGAAGCGGCTAGTTCGCGCACAGCTCAGTAAAGCGGCAGCAAAGCGCTCTGGAGCGCCGCTTCAAGCCGAAAGACGCCGGGAAGCGGCACTTTCCTCCGGATAGCTCCGGAGCCGCGCTTCTGTTTCTCTAGTCATCTCTATCTCAGCGAAAAGCTTTCCCACTCCATTTGGCAAGGGGAGAGCGTACCTGCACTGCACACTAACCGCGGTTTGCAAAGAAAGAGGATTTGCTGCACATTCCAAGGACACGGCTCTTTCCGAGGCAATCTGCAACCTGCTGTCAGATGGAAGTGCTCTCTGCCCTCTCCTGCCCAGCTCTAGCTACTAGCGGGCACTTTCCAGCCTGGCCGAGGCAAACAACCTCGAGAGATGTCACAGAGCCTAAGTGGAGCACAGATGCTCAAAAGCAGCAAAGCTGAAGAGCCTGGCTCAGCTTCACTAGTGTGCAATTGACTGACTGCGAAAAACAAAGCAGCAGAGCACCGGGCTTCTGGGCGCTGTGAAGGCAATTGCCAAAACCAGGCAGCTGCTCCTTCCCAAGCACAGGCAGCTGCCTATGTTCTTGCTTGTCGACAAACTCACCGCTGCCCTTCTTTTCAGCAGCTGCCACCGTCTTCTGTGCATCTCGGAGCCTCTGGCGACGAGCAAGACTTGCCAAGGTGGGAGGCATCAGGACCAAGTCAAAACCCAGGCAAGTTGTCCTGGAACGCTTTCCATTCGCTTGCCGAGAGTGAATTCAACAGGCAGGAGAGCGGCAGCCACCGTCCTCCGGCAGTCGGAAGGCTTCGCACACAAGCCCGCTTCTTTGCGGCTTCGTTCTTCGCCTCTTCCAAGCAACCGCGATCTCTGCTTCTCAGAGGCGCAGAAGCGGCTAGTTCGCGCACAGCTCAGTAAAGCGGCAGCAAACCGCTCTGGAGCGCCGCTTCAAGCCGAAAGACGCCGGGAAGCGGCACTTTCCTCCGGATAGCTCCGGAGCCGCGCTTCTGCTTCTCTAGTCATCTCTAGCTTAGCGAAAAGCTTTCCCACTCCATTTGGCAAGGGGAGAGTGTACCTGCACTGCACACTAACCGCGGTTTGCAAAGAAAGAGGATTTGCTGCACATTCCAAGGACACGGCTCTTTCCGAGGCAATCTGCAACCTGATGTCAGATGGAAGTGCTCTCTGCCCTCTCCTGCCCAGCTCTAGGTACTAGCGGGCACTTTCCAGCCTGGGCGAGGCAAACAACCTCAAGAGATGTCACAGAGCATAAGTGGAGCACAGATGCTCAAAAGCAGCAAAGCTGAAGAGCCTGGCTCAGCTTCACTAGTGTGCAATTGACTGACTGCGAAAAACAAAGCAGCAGAGCACCGGGCTTCTGGGCGCTGTGAAGGCAATTACCAAAACCAGGCAGCTGCTCCTTCCCAAGCACAGGCAGCTGCCTATGTTCTTGCTTGTCGACAAACTCACCGCTGCCCTTCTTTTCAGCAGCTGCCACCGTCTTCTGTGCATCTCGGAGCCTCTGGCGACGAGCAAGACTTGCCAAGGTGGGAGGCATCAGGACCAAGTCAAAACCCAGGCAAGTTGTCCTGGAACACTTTCCATTCGCTTGCCGAGAGTGAATTCAACAGGCAGGAGAGTGGCAGCCACCGTCCTCCGGCAGTCGGAAGGCTTCGCACACAAGCCCGCTTCTTTGCGGCTTCGTTCTTCGCCTCTTCCAAGCAACCGCGATCTCTGCTTCTCAGAGGCGCAGAAGCGGCTAGTTCGCGCACAGCTCAGTAAAGCGGCAGCAAAGCGCTCTGGAGCGCCGCTTCAAGCCGAAAGACGCCGGGAAAAGGCCCTTTCCTCCGGATAGCTCCGGAGCCGCGCTTCTTCTTCTCTAGTCATCTCTAGCTTAGCGAAAAGCTTTCCCACTCCATTTGGCAAGGGGAGAGTGTACCTGCACTGCACACTAACCGCGGTTTGCAAAGAAAGAGGATTTGCTGCACATTCCAAGGACACGGCTCTTTCCGAGGCAATCTGCAACCTGCTGTCAGATGGAAGTGCTCTCTGCCCTCTCCTGCCCAGCTCTAGGTACTAGCGGGCACTTTCCAGCCTGGCCGAGGCAAACAACCTCAAGAGATGTCACAGAGCATAAGTGGAGCACAGATGCTCAAAAGCAGCAAAGCTGAAGAGCCTGGCTCAGCTTCACTAGTGTGCAATTGACTGACTGCGAAAAACAAAGCAGCAGAGCACCGGGCTTCTGGGCGCTGTGAAGGCAATTGCCAAAACCAGGCAGCTGCTCCTTCCCAAGCACAGGCAGCTGCCTATGTTCTTGCTTGTCGACAAACTCACCGCTGCCCTTCTTTTCAGCAGCTGCCACCGTCTTCTGTGCATCTCGGAGCCTCTGGCGACGAGCAAGACTTGCCAAGGTGGGACGCATCAGGACCAAGTCAAAACCCAGGCAAGTTGTCCTGGAACGCTTTCCATTCGCTTGCCGAGAGTGAATTCAACAGGCAGGAGAGCGGCAGCCACCGTCCTCCGGCAGTCGGAAGGCTTCGCACACAAGCCCGCTTCTTTGCGGCTTCGTTCTTCGCCTCTTCCAAGCAACCGCGATCTCTGCTTCTCAGAGGCGCAGAAGCGGCTAGTTCGCGCACAGCTCAGTAAAGCGGCAGCAAAGCGCTCTGGAGCGCCGCTTCAAGCCGAAAGACGCCGGGAAAAGGCCCTTTCCTCGGATAGCTCCGGAGCCGCGCTTCTTCTTCTCTAGTCATCTCTAGCTTAGCGAAAAGCTTTCCCACTCCATTTGGCAAGGGGAGAGTGTACCTGCACTGCACACTAACCGCGGTTTGCAAAGAAAGAGGATTTGCTGCACATTCCAAGGACACGGCTCTTTCCGAGGCAATCTGCAACCTGCTGTCAGATGGAAGTGCTCTCTGCCCTCTCCTGCCCAGCTCTAGGTACTAGCGGGCACTTTCCAGCCTGGGCGAGGCAAACAACCTCAAGAGATGTCACAGAGCATAAGTGGAGCACAGATGCTCAAAAGCAGCAAAGCTGAAGAGCCTGGCTCAGCTTCACTAGTGTGCAATTGACTGACTGCGAAAAACAAAGCAGCAGAGCACCGGGCTTCTGGGCGCTGTGAAGGCAATTACCAAAACCAGGCAGCTGCTCCTTCCCAAGCACAGGCAGCTGCCTATGTTCTTGCTTGTCGACAAACTCACCGCTGCCCTTCTTTTCAGCAGCTGCCACCGTCTTCTGTGCATCTCGGAGCCTCTGGCGACGAGCAAGACTTGCCAAGGTGGGACGCATCAGGACCAAGTCAAAACCCAGGCAAGTTGTCCTGGAACACTTTCCATTCGCTTGCCGAGAGTGAATTCAACAGGCAGGAGAGTGGCAGCCACCGTCCTCTGGCAGTCGGAAGGCTTCGCACACAAGCCCGCTTCTTTGCGGCTTCGTTCTTCGCCTCTTCCAAGCAACCGCGATCTCTGCTTCTCAGAGGCGCAGAAGCGGCTAGTTCGCGCACAGCTCAGTAAAGCGGCAGCAAAGCGCTCTGGAGCGCCGCTTCAAGCCGAAAGACGCCGGGAAAAGGCCCTTTCCTCCGGATAGCTCCGGAGCCGCGCTTCTTCTTCTCTAGTCATCTCTAGCTTAGCGAAAAGCTTTCCCACTCCATTTGGCAAGGGGAGAGTGTACCTGCACTGCACACTAACCGCGGTTTGCAAAGAAAGAGGATTTGCTGCACATTCCAAGGACACGGCTCTTTCCGAGGCAATCTGCAACCTGCTGTCAGATGGAAGTGCTCTCTGCCCTCTCCTGCCCAGCTCTAGCTACTAGCGGGCACTTTCCAGCCTGGCCGAGGCAAACAACCTCGAGAGATGTCACAGAGCCTAAGTGGAGCACAGATGCTCAAAAGCAGCAAAGCTGAAGAGCCTGGCTCAGCTTCACTAGTGTGCAATTGACTGACTGCGAAAAACAAAGCAGCAGAGCACCGGGCTTCTGGGCGCTGTGAAGGCAATTGCCAAAACCAGGCAGCTGCTCCTTCCCAAGCACAGGCAGCTGCCTATGTTCTTGCTTGTCGACAAACTCACCGCTGCCCTTCTTTTCAGCAGCTGCCACCGTCTTCTGTGCATCTCGGAGCCTCTGGCGACGAGCAAGACTTGCCAAGGTGGGACGCATCAGGACCAAGTCAAAACCCAGGCAAGTTGTCCTGGAACGCTTTCCATTCGCTTGCCGAGAGTGAATTCAACAGGCAGGAGAGCGGCAGCCACCGTCCTCCGGCAGTCGGAAGGCTTCGCACACAAGCCCGCTTCTTTGCGGCTTCGTTCTTCGCCTCTTCCAAGCAACCGCGATCTCTGCTTCTCAGAGGCGCAGAAGCGGCTAGTTCGCGCACAGCTCAGTAAAGCGGCAGCAAACCGCTCTGGAGCGCCGCTTCAAGCCGAAAGACGCCGGGAAGCGGCACTTTCCTCCGGATAGCTCCGGAGCCGCGCTTCTGCTTCTCTAGTCATCTCTAGCTTAGCGAAAAGCTTTCCCACTCCATTTGGCAAGGGGAGAGTGTACCTGCACTGCACACTAACCGCGGTTTGCAAAGAAAGAGGATTTGCTGCACATTCCAAGGACACGGCTCTTTCCGAGGCAATCTGCAACCTGCTGTCAGATGGAAGTGCTCTCTGCCCTCTCCTGCCCAGCTCTAGGTACTAGCGGGCACTTTCCAGCCTGGGCGAGGCAAACAACCTCAAGAGATGTCACAGAGCATAAGTGGAGCACAGATGCTCAAAAGCAGCAAAGCTGAAGAGCCTGGCTCAGCTTCACTAGTGTGCAATTGACTGACTGCGAAAAACAAAGCAGCAGAGCACCGGGCTTCTGGGCGCTGTGAAGGCAATTACCAAAACCAGGCAGCTGCTCCTTCCCAAGCACAGGCAGCTGCCTATGTTCTTGCTTGTCGACAAACTCACCGCTGCCCTTCTTTTCAGCAGCTGCCACCGTCTTCTGTGCATCTCGGAGCCTCTGGCGACGAGCAAGACTTGCCAAGGTGGGAGGCATCAGGACCAAGTCAAAACCCAGGCAAGTTGTCCTGGAACACTTTCCATTCGCTTGCCGAGAGTGAATTCAACAGGCAGGAGAGTGGCAGCCACCGTCCTCCGGCAGTCGGAAGGCTTCGCACACAAGCCCGCTTCTTTGCGGCTTCGTTCTTCGCCTCTTCCAAGCAACCGCGATCTCTGCTTCTCAGAGGCGCAGAAGCGGCTAGTTTGCGCACAGCTCAGTAAAGCGGCAGCAAAGCGCTCTGGAGCGCCGCTTCAAGCCGAAAGACGCCGGGAAAAGGCCCTTTCCTCCGGATAGCTCCGGAGCCGCGCTCTTCTTCTCTAGTCATCTCTAGCTTAGCGAAAAGCTTTCCCACTCCATTTGGCAAGGGGAGAGTGTACCTGCACTGCACACTAACCGCGGTTTGCAAAGAAAGAGGATTTGCTGCACATTCCAAGGACACGGCTCTTTCCGAGGCAATCTGCAACCTGCTGTCAGATGGAAGTGCTCTCTGCCCTCTCCTGCCCAGCTCTAGGTACTAGCGGGCACTTTCCAGCCTGGCCGAGGCAAACAACCTCAAGAGATGTCACAGAGCATAAGTGGAGCACAGATGCTCAAAAGCAGCAAAGCTGAAGAGCCTGGCTCAGCTTCACTAGTGTGCAATTGACTGACTGCGAAAAACAAAGCAGCAGAGCACCGGGCTTCTGGGCGCTGTGAAGGCAATTGCCAAAACCAGGCAGCTGCTCCTTCCCAAGCACAGGCAGCTGCCTATGTTCTTGCTTGTCGACAAACTCACCGCTGCCCTTCTTTTCAGCAGCTGCCACCGTCTTCTGTGCATCTCGGAGCCTCTGGCGACGAGCAAGACTTGCCAAGGTGGGACGCATCAGGACCAAGTCAAAACCCAGGCAAGTTGTCCTGGAACGCTTTCCATTCGCTTGCCGAGAGTGAATTCAACAGGCAGGAGAGCGGCAGCCACCGTCCTCCGGCAGTCGGAAGGCTTCGCACACAAGCCCGCTTCTTTGCGGCTTCGTTCTTCGCCTCTTCCAAGCAACCGCGATCTCTGCTTCTCAGAGGCGCAGAAGCGGCTAGTTCGCGCACAGCTCAGTAAAGCGGCAGCAAAGCGCTCTGGAGCGCCGCTTCAAGCCGAAAGACGCCGGGAAAAGGCCCTTTCCTCCGGATAGCTCCGGAGCCGCGCTTCTTCTTCTCTAGTCATCTCTAGCTTAGCGAAAAGCTTTCCCACTCCATTTGGCAAGGGGAGAGTGTACCTGCACTGCACACTAACCGCGGTTTGCAAAGAAAGAGGATTTGCTGCACATTCCAAGGACACGGCTCTTTCCGAGGCAATCTGCAACCTGCTGTCAGATGGAAGTGCTCTCTGCCCTCTCCTGCCCAGCTCTAGGTACTAGCGGGCACTTTCCAGCCTGGGCGAGGCAAACAACCTCAAGGAGATGTCACAGAGCATAAGTGGAGCACAGATGCTCAAAAGCAGCAAAGCTGAAGAGCCTGGCTCAGCTTCACTAGTGTGCAATTGACTGACTGCGAAAAACAAAGCAGCAGAGCACCGGGCTTCTGGGCGCTGTGAAGGCAATTACCAAAACCAGGCAGCTGCTCCTTCCCAAGCACAGGCAGCTGCCTATGTTCTTGCTTGTCGACAAACTCACCGCTGCCCTTCTTTTCAGCAGCTGCCACCGTCTTCTGTGCATCTCGGAGCCTCTGGCGACGAGCAAGACTTGCCAAGGTGGGACGCATCAGGACCAAGTCAAAACCCAGGCAAGTTGTCCTGGAACACTTCCATTCGCTTGCCGAGAGTGAATTCAACAGGCAGGAGAGTGGCAGCCACCGTCCTCCGGCAGTCGGAAGGCTTCGCACACAAGCCCGCTTCTTTGCGGCTGTCGTTCTTCGCCTCTTCCAAGCAACCGCGATCTCTGCTTCTCAGAGGCGCAGAAGCGGCTAGTTTGCGCACAGCTCAGTAAAGCGGCAGCAAAGCGCTCTGGAGCGCCGCTTCAAGCCGAAAGACGCCGGGAAAAGGCCCTTTCCTCCGGATAGCTCCGGAGCCGCGCTTCTTCTTCTCTAGTCATCTCTAGCTTAGCGAAAAGCTTTCCCACTCCATTTGGCAAGGGGAGAGTGTACCTGCACTGCACACTAACCGCGGTTTGCAAAGAAAGAGGATTTGCTGCACATTCCAAGGACACGGCTCTTTCCGAGGCAATCTGCAACCTGCTGTCAGATGGAAGTGCTCTCTGCCCTCTCCTGCCCAGCTCTAGGTACTAGCGGGCACTTTCCAGCCTGGCCGAGGCAAACAACCTCCAGAGATGTCACAGAGCCTAAGTGGAGCACAGATGCTCAAAAGCAGCAAAGCTTGAAGAGCCTGGCTCAGCTTCACTAGTGTGCAATTGACTGACTGCTGAAAAACAAAGCAGCAGAGCACCGGGCTTCTGGGCGCTGTGAAGGCAATTGCCAAAACCAGGCAGCTGCTCCTTCCCAAGCACAGGCAGCTGCCTATGTTCTTGCTTGTCGACAAACTCACCGCTGCCCTTCTTTTCAGCAGCTGCCACCGTCTTCTGTGCATCTCGGAGCCTCTGGCGACGAGCAAGACTTGCCAAGGTGGGACGCATCAGGACCAAGTCAAAACCCAGGCAAGTTGTCCTGGAACGCTTTCCATTCGCTTGCCGAGAGTGAATTCAACAGGCAGGAGAGCGGCAGCCACCGTCCTCCGGCAGTCGGAAGGCTTCGCACACAAGCCCGCTTCTTTGCGGCTTCGTCTTCGCCTCTTCCAAGCAACCGCGATCTCTGCTTCTCGGAGGCGCAGAAGCGGCTAATTCGCGCACCAGCTCAGCAGAGCGCCAGCGGAGCACTCCGGAGCGCCGCTTCAAGCCGAAAGACGCCGGGAAGCGGCACTTTCCTCCAGATAGCTCCGGAGCCGCGCTTCTGCTTCTCTAGTCATCTCTAGCTTAGCGAAAAGCTTTCCCACTCCATTTGGCAAGGGGAGAGTGTACCTACACTGCACACTAACCGAGG
>NW_027100306.1:0-58534 GCF_031753505.1 Anomalospiza imberbis | reverse complement strand
AAACTCACCGCTGCCCTTCTTTTCAGCAGCTGCCACCGTCTTCTGTGCATCTCGGAGCCTCTGGCGACGAGCAAGACTTGCCAAGGTGGGACGCATCAGGACCAAGTCAAAACCCAGGCAAGTTGTCCTGGAACGCTTTCCATTCGCTTGCCGAGCGGGAATTCAACAGGCAGGAGAGCGGCAGCCACCGTCCTCCGGCAGTCGGAAAGCTTGGCACACAAGCCCGCTTCTTTGCGGCTTCGTTCTTCGCCTCTTCCAAGCAACCGCGATCTCTGCTTCCCTGAGGCGAAGAAGCGGCTAATTCGCGCACAGCTCAGTAGAGCGGCAGCGGAGTGCTCCGGAGCGCCGCTTCAAGCCGAAAGACGCCGGGAAGCGGCACTTTCCTCCGGATAGCTCCGGAGCCGCGCTTCTGCTTCTCTAGTCATCTCTAGCTTAGCGAAAAGCTTTCCCACTCCATTTGGCAAGGGGAAAGCGTACCTGCACTGCACACTAACCGCGGTTTGCAAAGAAAGAGGATTTGCTGCACATTCCAAGGACACGGCTCTTTCCGAGGCTATCTGCAACCTACTGTCAGATGGAAGTGCTCTCTGCCCTCTCCTGCCCAGCTCTAGGTACTAGCGGGCACTTTCCAGCCTGGCCGAGGCAAACAACCTCCAGAGATGTCACAGAGCCTAAGTGGAGCACAGATGCTCAAAAGCAGCAAAGCTGAAGAGCCTGGCTCAGCTTCACTAGTGTGCAATTGACTGACTGCGAAAAACAAAGCAGCAGAGCACCGGGCTTCTGGGCGCTGTGAAGGCAATTGCCAAAACCAGGCAGCTGCTCCTTCCCAAGCACAGGCAGCTGCCTATGTTCTTGCTTGTCGACAAACTCACCGCTGCCCTTCTTTTCAGCAGCTGCCACCGTCTTCTGTGCATCTCGGAGCCTCTGGCGACGAGCAAGACTTGCCAAGGTGGGACGCATCAGGACCAAGTCAAAACTCAGGCAAGTTGTCCTGGAACGCTTTCCATTCGCTTGCCGAGCGGGAATTCAACAGGCAGGAGAGCGGCAGCCACCGTCCTCCGGCAGTCGGAAAGCTTGGCACACAAGCCCGCTTCTTTGCGGCTTCGTTCTTCGCCTCTTCCAAGCAACCGCGATCTCTGCTTCTCGGAGGCAAAGAAGTGGCTAATTCGCGCACAGCTCAGTAGAGCGGCAGCGCAGCGCTCCGGAGCGCCGCTTCAAGCTGAAAGACGCCGGGAAGCGGCACTTTCCTCCGGATAGCTCCGGAGCCGCGCTTCTGCTTCTCTAGTCATCTCTAGCTTAGCGAAAAGCTTTCCCGCTCCATGTGGCAAGGGGAGAGCCTACCTGCACTGCACACTAACCGCGATTTGCAAAGAAAGAGGATTTGCTGCACATTCCAAGGACACGGCTCTTTCCGAGGCAATCTGCAACCTGCTGTCAGATGGAAGTGCTCTCTGCCCTCTCCTGCCCAGCTCTAGGTACTAGCGGGCACTTTCCAGCCTGGCCGAGGCAAACCACCTCCAGAGATGTCACAGAGCATAAGTGGAGCACAGATGCTCAAAAGCAGCAAAGCTGAAGAGCCTGGCTCAGCTTCACTAGTGTGCAATTGACTGAGTGCGAAAAACAAAGCAGCAGAGCACCGGGCTTCTGGGCGCTGTGAAGGCAATTGCCAAAACCAGGCAGCTGCTCCTTCCCAAGCACAGGCAGCTGCCTATGTTCTTGCTTGTCGACAAACTCACCGCTGCCCTTCTTTTCAGCAGCTGCCACCGTCTTCGGTGCATCTCGGAGCCTCTGGCGACGAGCAAGACTTGCCAAGGTGGGACGCATCAGGACCAAGTCAAAACTCAGGCAAGTTGTCCTGGAACGCTTTCCATTCGCTTGCCGAGAGTGAATTCAACAGGCAGGAGAGCGGCAGCTACCACCGTCCTCCAGCAGTCGGAAGGCTTGGCACACAAGCCCGCTTCTTTGCGGCTTCGTTCTTCGCCTCTTCCAAGCAACCGCGATCTCTGCTTCTCGGAGGCGAAGAAGCGGCTAATTCGCGCACAGCTCAGTAGAGCGGCAGCGGAGCGCTCCGGAGCGCCGCTTCAAGCCGAATAACGCCGGGAAGCGGCACTTTCCTCCGGATAGCTCCGGAGCCGCGCTTCTGCTTCTCTAGTCATCTCTAGCTTAGCGAAAAGCTTTCCCACTCCATTTGGCAAGGGGAGAGCGTACTTGCACTGCACACTAACCGCGGTTTGCAAAGAAAGAGGATTTGCTGCACATTCCAAGGACACGGCTCTTTCCGAGGCTATCTGCAACCTGCTGTCAGATGGAAGTGCTCTCTGCCCTCTCCTGCCCAGCTCTAGGTACTAGCGGGCACTTTCCAGCCTGGCCGAGGCAAACAACCTCGAGAGATGTCACAGAGCATAAGTGGAGCACAGATGCTCAAAAGCAGCAAAGCTGAAGAGCCTGGCTCAGCTTCACTAGTGTGCAATTGACTGACTGCGAAAAACAAAGCAGCAGAGCACCGGGCTTCTGGGCGCTGTGAAGGCAATTGCCAAAACCAGGCA
The DNA here is from genome assembly GCF_031753505.1 of Anomalospiza imberbis. Lineage (NCBI taxonomy): Eukaryota > Metazoa > Chordata > Aves > Passeriformes > Viduidae > Anomalospiza > Anomalospiza imberbis. The sequence continues at coordinate 55,988 of NW_027100306.1, read as the reverse complement.
GCTGCTCCTTCCCAAGCACAGGCAGCTGCCTATGTTCTTGCTTGTCGACAAACTCACCGCTGCCCTTCTTTTCAGCAGCTGCCACCGTCTTCTGTGCATCTCGGAGCCTCTGGCGACGAGCAAGACTTGCCAAGGTGGGACGCATCAGGACCAAGTAAAAACCCAGGCAAGTTGTCCTGGAACGCTTTCCATTCGCTTGCCGAGAGTGAATTCGAGGCAGGAGAGCGGCAGCCACCGTTCTCCGGCAGTCGGAAGGCTTGGCACACAAGCCCGCTTCTTTGCGGCTTCGTTCTTCGCCTCTTCCAAGCAACCGCGATCTCTGCTTCTCGGAGGCGAAGAAGCGGCTAATTCGCGCACAGCTCAGTAGAGCGGCAGCGGAGTGCTCCGGAGCGCCGCTTCAAGCCGAATAACGCCGGGAAGCGGCACTTTCCTCCGGATAGCTCCGGAGCCGCGCTTCTGCTTCTCTAGTCATCTCTAGCTTAGCGAAAAGCTTTCCCACTCCATTTGGCAAGGGGAGAGCGTACCTGCACTGCACACTAACCGCGGTTTGCAAAGAAAGAGGATTTGCTGCACATTCCAAGGACACGGCTCTTTCCGAGGCTATCTGCAACCTACTGTCAGATGGAAGTGCTCTCTGCCCTCTCCTGCCCAGCTCTAGGTACTAGCGGGCACTTTCCAGCCTGGCCGAGGCAAACAACCTCGAGAGATGTCACAGAGCCTAAGTGGAGCACAGATGCTCAAAAGCAGCAAAGCTGAAGAGCCTGGCTCAGCTTCACTAGTGTGCAATTGACTGACTGCGAAAAACAAAGCAGCAGAGCACCGGGCTTCTGGGCGCTGTGAAGGCAATTGCCAAAACCAGGCAGCTGCTCCTTCCCAAGCACAGGCAGCTGCCTATGTTCTTGCTTGTCGACAAACTCACCGCTGCCCTTCTTTTCAGCAGCTGCCACCGTCTTCTGTGCATCTCGGAGCCTCTGGCGACGAGCAAGACTTGCCAAGGTGGGACGCATCAGGACCAAGTCAAAACCCAGGCAAGTTGTCCTGGAACGCTTTCCATTCGCTTGCCGAGCGGGAATTCAACAGGCAGGAGAGCGGCAGCCACCGTCCTCCGGCAGTCGGAAAGCTTGGCACACAAGCCCGCTTCTTTGCGGCTTCGTTCTTCGCCTCTTCCAAGCAACCGCGATCTCTGCTTCTCGGAGGCAAAGAAGCGGCTAATTCGCGCACAGCTCAGTAGAGCGGCAGCGCAGCGCTCCGGAGCGCCGCTTCAAGCCGAAAGACGCCGGGAAGCGGCACTTTCCTCCGGATAGCTCCGGAGCCGCGCTTCTGCTTCTCTAGTCATCTCTAGCTTAGCGAAAAGCTTTCCCACTCCATGTGGCAAGGGGAGAGCCTACCTGCACTGCACACTAACCGCGATTTGCAAAGAAAGAGGATTTGCTGCACATTCAAAGGACACGGCTCTTTCCGAGGCAATCTGCAACCTGCTGTCAGATGGACGTGCTCTCTGCATTCTCCTGCCCAGCTCTAGGTACTAGCGGGCACTTTCCAGCCTGGCCGAGGCAAACAACCTCCAGAGATGTCACAGAGCATAAGTGGAGCACAGATGCTCAAAAGCAGCAAAGCTGAAGAGCCTGGCTCAGCTTGACTAGTGTGCAATTGACTGACTGCGAAAAACAAAGCAGCAGAGCACCGGGCTTCTGGGCGCTGTGAAGGCAATTGCCAAAACCAGGCAGCTGCTCCTTCCCAAGCACAGGCAGCTGCCTATGTTCTTGCTTGTCGACAAACTCACCGCTGCCCTTCTTTTCAGCAGCTGCCACCGTCTTCTGTGCATCTCGGAGCCTCTGGCGACGAGCAAGACTTGCCAAGGTGGGACGCATCAGGACCAAGTAAAAACCCAGGCAAGTTGTCCTGGAACGCTTTCCATTCGCTTGCCGAGAGTGAATTCGAGGCAGGAGAGCGGCAGCCACCGTTCTCCGGCAGTCGGAAGGCTTGGCACACAAGCCCGCTTCTTTGCGGCTTCGTTCTTCGCCTCTTCCAAGCAACCGCGATCTCTGCTTCTCGGAGGCGAAGAAGCGGCTAATTCGCGCACAGCTCAGTAGAGCGGCAGCGGAGCGCTCCGGAGCGCCGCTTCAAGCCGAAAGACGCCGGGAAGCGGCACTTTCCTCCGGATAGCTCCGGAGCCGCGCTTCTGCTTCTCTAGTCATCTCTAGCTTAGCGAAAAGCTTTCCCACTCCATTTGGCAAGGGGAGAGCGTATTACGAAAAGCTTTCCCACTCCATTTGGCAAGGGGAGAGCGTACCTGCACTGCACACTAACCGCGGTTTGCAAAGAAAGAGGATTTGCTGCACATTCCAAGGACACGGCTCTTTCCGAGGCAATCTGCAACCTGCTGTCAGATGGAAGTGCTCTCTGCCCTCTCCTGCCCAGCTCTAGGTACTAGCGGGCACTTTCCAGCCTGGGCGAGGCAAACAACCTCCAGAGATGTCACAGAGCCTAAGTGGAGCACAGATGCTCAAAAGCAGCAAAGCTGAAGAGCCTGGCTCAGCTTCACTAGTGTGCAATTGACTGACTGCGAAAAACAAAGCAGCAGAGCACCGGGCTTCTGGGCGCTGTGAAGGCAATTGCCAAAACCAGGCAGCTGCTCCTTCCCAAGCACAGGCAGCTGCCTATGTTCTTGCTTGTCGACAAACTCACCGCTGCCCTTCTTTTCAGCAGCTGCCACCGTCTTCTGTGCATCTCGGAGCCTCTGGCGACGAGCAAGACTTGCCAAGGTGGGACGCATCAGGACCAAGTCAAAACCCAGGCAAGTTGTCCTGGAACGCTTTCCATTCGCTTGCCGAGAGTGAATTCGAGGCAGGAGAGCGGCAGCCACCGTTCTCCGGCAGTCGGAAGGCTTGGCACACAAGCCCGCTTCTTTGCGGCTTCGTTCTTCGCCTCTTCCAAGCAACCGCGATCTCTGCTTCTCGGAGGCGAAGAAGCGGCTAATTCGCGCACAGCTCAGTAGAGCGGCAGCGGAGTGCTCCGGAGCGCCGCTTCAAGCCGAATAACGCCGGGAAGCGGCACTTTCCTCCGGATAGCTCCGGAGCCGCGCTTCTGCTTCTCTAGTCATCTCTAGCTTAGCGAAAAGCTTTCCCACTCCATTTGGCAAGGGGAGAGCGTACCTGCACTGCACACTAACCGCGGTTTGCAAAGAAAGAGGATTTGCTGCACATTCCAAGGACACGGCTCTTTCCGAGGCTATCTGCAACCTACTGTCAGATGGAAGTGCTCTCTGCCCTCTCCTGCCCAGCTCTAGGTACTAGCGGGCACTTTCCAGCCTGGCCGAGGCAAACAACCTCGAGAGATGTCACAGAGCCTAAGTGGAGCACAGATGCTCAAAAGCAGCAAAGCTGAAGAGCCTGGCTCAGCTTCACTAGTGTGCAATTGACTGACTGCGAAAAACAAAGCAGCAGAGCACCGGGCTTCTGGGCGCTGTGAAGGCAATTGCCAAAACCAGGCAGCTGCTCCTTCCCAAGCACAGGCAGCTGCCTATGTTCTTGCTTGTCGACAAACTCACCGCTGCCCTTCTTTTCAGCAGCTGCCACCGTCTTCTGTGCATCTCGGAGCCTCTGGCGACGAGCAAGACTTGCCAAGGTGGGACGCATCAGGACCAAGTCAAAACCCAGGCAAGTTGTCCTGGAACGCTTTCCATTCGCTTGCCGAGCGGGAATTCAACAGGCAGGAGAGCGGCAGCCACCGTCCTCCGGCAGTCGGAAAGCTTGGCACACAAGCCCGCTTCTTTGCGGCTTCGTTCTTCGCCTCTTCCAAGCAACCGCGATCTCTGCTTCTCGGAGGCAAAGAAGCGGCTAATTCGCGCACAGCTCAGTAGAGCGGCAGCGCAGCGCTCCGGAGCGCCGCTTCAAGCCGAAAGACGCCGGGAAGCGGCACTTTCCTCCGGATAGCTCCGGAGCCGCGCTTCTGCTTCTCTAGTCATCTCTAGCTTAGCGAAAAGCTTTCCCACTCCATGTGGCAAGGGGAGAGCCTACCTGCACTGCACACTAACCGCGATTTGCAAAGAAAGAGGATTTGCTGCACATTCCAAGGACACGGCTCTTTCCGAGGCAATCTGCAACCTGCTGTCAGATGGACGTGCTCTCTGCATTCTCCTGCCCAGCTCTAGGTACTAGCGGGCACTTTCCAGCCTGGCCGAGGCAAACAACCTCCAGAGATGTCACAGAGCATAAGTGGAGCACAGATGCTCAAAAGCAGCAAAGCTGAAGAGCCTGGCTCAGCTTGACTAGTGTGCAATTGACTGACTGCGAAAAACAAAGCAGCAGAGCACCGGGCTTCTGGGCGCTGTGAAGGCAATTGCCAAAACCAGGCAGCTGCTCCTTCCCAAGCACAGGCAGCTGCCTATGTTCTTGCTTGTCGACAAACTCACCGCTGCCCTTCTTTTCAGCAGCTGCCACCGTCTTCTGTGCATCTCGGAGCCTCTGGCGACGAGCAAGACTTGCCAAGGTGGGACGCATCAGGACCAAGTAAAAACCCAGGCAAGTTGTCCTGGAACGCTTTCCATTCGCTTGCCGAGAGTGAATTCGAGGCAGGAGAGCGGCAGCCACCGTTCTCCGGCAGTCGGAAGGCTTGGCACACAAGCCCGCTTCTTTGCGGCTTCGTTCTTCGCCTCTTCCAAGCAACCGCGATCTCTGCTTCTCGGAGGCGAAGAAGCGGCTAATTCGCGCACAGCTCAGTAGAGCGGCAGCGGAGCGCTCCGGAGCGCCGCTTCAAGCCGAAAGACGCCGGGAAGCGGCACTTTCCTCCGGATAGCTCCGGAGCCGCGCTTCTGCTTCTCTAGTCATCTCTAGCTTAGCGAAAAGCTTTCCCACTCCATTTGGCAAGGGGAGAGCGTACCTGCACTGCACACTAACCGCGGTTTGCAAAGAAAGAGGATTTGCTGCACATTCCAAGGACACGGCTCTTTCCGAGGCTATCTGCAACCTACTGTCAGATGGAAGTGCTCTCTGCCCTCTCCTGCCCAGCTCTAGGTACTAGCGGGCACTTTCCAGCCTGGCCGAGGCAAACAACCTCCAGAGATGTCACAGAGCATAAGTGGAGCACAGATGCTCAAAAGCAGCAAAGCTGAAGAGCCTGGCTCAGCTTGACTAGTGTGCAATTGACTGACTGCGAAAAACAAAGCAGCAGAGCACCGGGCTTCTGGGCGCTGTGAAGGCAATTGCCAAAACCAGGCAGCTGCTCCTTCCCAAGCACAGGCAGCTGCCTATGTTCTTGCTTGTCGACAAACTCACCGCTGCCCTTCTTTTCAGCAGCTGCCACCGTCTTCTGTGCATCTCGGAGCCTCTGGCGACGAGCAAGACTTGCCAAGGTGGGACGCATCAGGACCAAGTCAAAACCCAGGCAAGTTGTCCTGGAACGCTTTCCATTCGCTTGCCGAGAGTGAATTCGAGGCAGGAGAGCGGCAGCCACCGTTCTCCGGCAGTCGGAAGGCTTGGCACACAAGCCCGCTTCTTTGCGGCTTCGTTCTTCGCCTCTTCCAAGCAACCGCGATCTCTGCTTCTCGGAGGCGAAGAAGCGGCTAATTCGCGCACAGCTCAGTAGAGCGGCAGCGGAGCGCTCCGGAGCGCCGCTTCAAGCCGAAAGACGCCGGGAAGCGGCACTTTCCTCCGGATAGCTCCGGAGCCGCGCTTCTGCTTCTCTAGTCATCTCTAGCTTAGCGAAAAGCTTTCCCACTCCATTTGGCAAGGGGAGAGCGTACCTGCACTGCACACTAACCGCGGTTTGCAAAGAAAGAGGATTTGCTGCACATTCCAAGGACACGGCTCTTTCCGAGGCTATCTGCAACCTACTGTCAGATGGAAGTGCTCTCTGCCCTCTCCTGCCCAGCTCTAGGTACTAGCGGGCACTTTCCAGCCTGGCCGAGGCAAACAACCTCGAGAGATGTCACAGAGCATAAGTGGAGCACAGATGCTCAAAAGCAGCAAAGCTGAAGAGCCTGGCTCAGCTTGACTAGTGTGCAATTGACTGACTGCGAAAAACAAAGCAGCAGAGCACCGGGCTTCTGGGCGCTGTGAAGGCAATTGCCAAAACCAGGCAGCTGCTCCTTCCCAAGCACAGGCAGCTGCCTATGTTCTTGCTTGTCGACAAACTCACCGCTGCCCTTCTTTTCAGCAGCTGCCACCGTCTTCTGTGCATCTCGGAGCCTCTGGCGACGAGCAAGACTTGCCAAGGTGGGACGCATCAGTAAAGTAAAACCCAGGCAAGTTGTCCTGGAACGCTTTCCATTCGCTTGCCGAGAGTGAATTCGAGGCAGGAGAGCGGCAGCCACCGTTCTCCGGCAGTCGGAAGGCTTGGCACACAAGCCCGCTTCTTTGCGGCTTCGTTCTTCGCCTCTTCCAAGCAACCGCGATCTCTGCTTCTCGGAGGCGAAGAAGCGGCTAATTCGCGCACAGCTCAGTAGAGCGGCAGCGGAGCGCTCCGGAGCGCCGCTTCAAGCCGAAAGACGCCGGGAAGCGGCACTTTCCTCCGGATAGCTCCGGAGCCGCGCTTCTGCTTCTCTAGTCATCTCTAGCTTAGCGAAAAGCTTTCCCACTCCATTTGGCAAGGGGAGAGCGTACCTGCACTGCACACTAACCGCGGTTTGCAAAGAAAGAGGATTTGCTGCACATTCCAAGGACACGGCTCTTTCCGAGGCTATCTGCAACCTACTGTCAGATGGAAGTGCTCTCTGCCCTCTCCTGCCCAGCTCTAGGTACTAGCGGGCACTTTCCAGCCTGGCCGAGGCAAACAACCTCCAGAGATGTCACAGAGCATAAGTGGAGCACAGATGCTCAAAAGCAGCAAAGCTGAAGAGCCTGGCTCAGCTTCACTAGTGTGCAATTGACTGACTGCGAAAAACAAAGCAGCAGAGCACCGGGCTTCTGGGCGCTGTGAAGGCAATTGCCAAAACCAGGCAGCTGCTCCTTCCCAAGCACAGGCAGCTGCCTATGTTCTTGCTTGTCGACAAACTCACCGCTGCCCTTCTTTTCAGCAGCTGCCACTGTCTTCTGTGCATATCGGAGCCTCTGGCGACGAGCAAGACTTGCCAAGGTGGGACGCATCAGGACCAAGTCAAAACCCAGGCAAGTTGTCCTGGAACGCTTTCCATTCGCTTGCCGGGAGTGAATTCAACAGGCAGGAGAGCGGCAGCCACCGTCCTCCGGCAGTCGGAAGGCTTCGCACACAAGCCCGCTTCTTTGCGGCTTCGTTCTTCGCCTCTTCCAAGCAACCGCGATCTCTGCTTCTCGGAGGCAAAGAAGCGGCTAATTCGCGCACAGCTCAGTAGAGCGGCAGCGGAGCGCTCCGGAGCGCCGCTTCAAGCTGAAAGACGCCGGGAAGCGGCACTTTCCTCCAGATAGCTCCGGAGCCGCGCTTCTGCTTCTCTAGTCATCTCTAGCTTAGCGAAAAGCTTTCCCACTCCATGTGGCAAGGGGAGAGCGTACCTGCACTGCACACTAACCGCGGTTTGCAAAGAAAGAGGATTTGCTGCACATTCCAAGGACACGGCTCTTTCCGAGGCAATCTGCAACCTGCTGTCAGATGGAAGTGCTCTCTGCCCTCTCCTGCCCAGCTCTAGGTACTAGCGGGCACTTTCCAGCCTGGCCGAGGCAAACAACCTCGAGAGATGTCACAGAGCATAAGTGGAGCACAGATGCTCAAAAGCAGCAAAGCTGAAGAGCCTGGCTCAGCTTCACTAGTGTGCAATTGACTGACTGCGAAAAACAAAGCAGCAGAGCACCGGGCTTCTGGGCGCTGTGAAGGCAATTGCCAAAACCAGGCAGCTGCTCCTTCCCAAGCACAGGCAGCTGCCTATGTTCTTGTTTGTCGACAAACTCACCGCTGCCCTTCTTTTCAGCAGCTGCCACCGTCTTCTGTGCATCTCGGAGCCTCTGGCGACGAGCAAGACTTGCCAAGGTGGGACGCATCAGGACCAAGTCAAAACTCAGGCAAGTTGTCCTGGAACGCTTTCCATTCGCTTGCCGAGAGTGAATTCAACAGGCAGGAGAGCGGCAGCTACTACCGTCCTCCAGCAGTCGGAAGGCTTGGCACACAAGCCCGCTTCTTTGCGGCTTCGTTCTTCGCCTCTTCCAAGCAACCGCGATCTCTGCTTCTCGGAGGCAAAGAAGCGGCTAATTCGCGCACAGCTCAGTAGAGCGGCAGCGGAGCGCTCCGGAGCGCCGCTTCAAGCCGAAAGACGCCGGGAAGCGGCACTTTCCTCCGGATAGCTCCGGAGCCGCGCTTCTGCTTCTCTAGTCATCTCTAGCTTAGCGAAAAGCTTTCCCACTCCATTTGGCAAGGGGAGAGCGTACCTGCACTGCACACTAACCGCGATTTGCAAAGAAAGAGGATTTGCTGCACATTCCAAGGACACGGCTCTTTCCGAGGCTATCTGCAACCTGCTGTCAGATGGAAGTGCTCTCTGCCCTCTCCTGCCCAGCTCTAGGTACTAGCGGGCACTTTCCAGCCTGGCCGAGGCAAACAACCTCGAGAGATGTCACAGAGCATAAGTGGAGCACAGATGCTCAAAAGCAGCAAAGCTGAAGAGTCTGGCTCAGCTTCACTAGTGTGCAATTGACTGAGTGCGAAAAACAAAGCAGCAGAGCACCGGGCTTCTGGGCGCTGTGAAGGCAATTGCCAAAACCAGGCAGCTGCTCCTTCCCAAGCACAGGCAGCTGCCTATGTTCTTGCTTGTCGACAAACTCACCGCTGCCCTTCTTTTCAGCAGCTGCCACCGTCTTCTGTGCATCTCGGAGCCTCTGGCGACGAGCAAGACTTGCCAAGGTGGGACGCATCAGGACCAAGTCAAAACCCAGGCAAGTTGTCCTGGAACGCTTTCCATTCGCTTGCCGAGAGTGAATTCGAGGCAGGAGAGCGGCAGCCACCGTTCTCCGGCAGTCGGAAGGCTTGGCACACAAGCCCGCTTCTTTGCGGCTTCGTTCTTCGCCTCTTCCAAGCAACCGCGATCTCTGCTTCTCGGAGGCGAAGAAGCGGCTAATTCGCGCACAGCTCAGTAGAGCGGCAGCGGAGTGCTCCGGAGCGCCGCTTCAAGCCGAATAACGCCGGCAAGCGGCACTTTCCTCCGGATAGCTCCGGAGCCGCGCTTCTGCTTCTCTAGTCATCTCTAGCTTAGCGAAAAGCTTTCCCACTCCATTTGGCAAGGGGAGAGCGTACCTGCACTGCACACTAACCGCGGTTTGCAAAGAAAGAGGATTTGCTGCACATTCCAAGGACACGGCTCTTTCCGAGGCTATCTGCAACCTACTGTCAGATGGAAGTGCTCTCTGCCCTCTCCTGCCCAGCTCTAGGTACTAGCGGGCACTTTCCAGCCTGGCCGAGGCAAACAACCTCGAGAGATGTCACAGAGCCTAAGTGGAGCACAGATGCTCAAAAGCAGCAAAGCTGAAGAGCCTGGCTCAGCTTCACTAGTGTGCAATTGACTGACTGCGAAAAACAAAGCAGCAGAGCACCGGGCTTCTGGGCGCTGTGAAGGCAATTGCCAAAACCAGGCAGCTGCTCCTTCCCAAGCACAGGCAGCTGCCTATGTTCTTGCTTGTCGACAAACTCACCGCTGCCCTTCTTTTCAGCAGCTGCCACCGTCTTCTGTGCATCTCGGAGCCTCTGGCGACGAGCAAGACTTGCCAAGGTGGGACGCATCAGGACCAAGTCAAAACTCAGGCAAGTTGTCCTGGAACGCTTTCCATTCGCTTGCCGAGCGGGAATTCAAGAGGCAGGAGAGCGGCAGCCACCGTCCTCCGGCAGTCGGAAAGCTTGGCACACAAGCCCGCTTCTTTGCGGCTTCGTTCTTCGCCTCTTCCAAGCAACCGCGATCTCTGCTTCTCGGAGGCGAAGAAGCGGCTAATTCGCGCACAGCTCAGTAGAGCGCCAGCGCAGCGCTCCGGAGCGCCGCTTCAAGCCGAAAGACGCCGGGAAGCGGCACTTTCCTCCGGATAGCTCCGGAGCCGCGCTTCTGCTTCTCTAGTCATCGCTAGCTTAGCGAAAAGCTTTCCCACTCCATGTGGCAAGGGGAGAGCCTACCTGCACTGCACACTAACCGCGGTTTGCAAAGAAAGAGGATTTGCTGCACATTCCAAGGACACGGCTCTTTCCGAGGCTATCTGCAACCTGCTGTCAGATGGAAGTGCTCTCTGCCCTCTCCTGCCCAGCTCTAGGTACTAGCGGGCACTTTCCAGCCTGGCCGAGGCAAACAACCTCCAGAGATGTCACAGAGCATAAGTGGAGCACAGATGCTCAAAAGCAGCAAAGCTGAAGAGCCTGGCTCAGCTTCACTAGTGTGCAATTGACTGAGTGCGAAAAACAAAGCAGCAGAGCACCGGGCTTCTGGGCGCTGTGAAGGCAATTGCCAAAACCAGGCAGCTGCTCCTTCCCAAGCACAGGCAGCTGCCTATGTTCTTGTTTGTCGACAAACTCACCGCTGCCCTTCTTTTCAGCAGCTGCCACCGTCTTCTGTGCATCTCGGAGCCTCTGGCGACGAGCAAGACTTGCCAAGGTGGGACGCATCAGGACCAAGTCAAAACTCAGGCAAGTTGTCCTGGAACGCTTTCCATTCGCTTGCCGAGAGTGAATTCAACAGGCAGGAGAGCGGCAGCTACCACCGTCCTCCAGCAGTCGGAAGGCTTGGCACACAAGCCCGCTTCTTTGCGGCTTCGTTCTTCGCCTCTTCCAAGCAACCGCGATCTCTGCTTCTCGGAGGCGAAGAAGCGGCTAATTCGCGCACAGCTCAGTAGAGCGGCAGCGGAGCGCTCCGGAGCGCCGCTTCAAGCCGAAAGACGCCGGGAAGCGGCACTTTCCTCCGGATAGCTCCGGAGCCGCGCTTCTGCTTCTCTAGTCATCTCTAGCTTAGCGAAAAGCTTTCCCACTCCATTTGGCAAGGGGAGAGCGTACCTGCACTGCACACTAACCGCGGTTTGCAAAGAAAGAGGATTTGCTGCACATTCCAAGGACACGGCTCTTTCCGAGGCAATCTGCAACCTGCTGTCAGATGGACGTGCTCTCTGCATTCTCCTGCCCAGCTCTAGGTACTAGCGGGCACTTTCCAGCCTGGCCGAGGCAAACAACCTCCAGAGATGTCACAGAGCATAAGTGGAGCACAGATGCTCAAAAGCAGCAAAGCTGAAGAGCCTGGCTCAGCTTGACTAGTGTGCAATTGACTGACTGCGAAAAACAAAGCAGCAGAGCACCGGGCTTCTGGGCGCTGTGAAGGCAATTGCCAAAACCAGGCAGCTGCTCCTTCCCAAGCACAGGCAGCTGCCTATGTTCTTGCTTGTCGACAAACTCACCGCTGCCCTTCTTTTCAGCAGCTGCCACCGTCTTCTGTGCATCTCGGAGCCTCTGGCGACGAGCAAGACTTGCCAAGGTGGGACGCATCAGGACCAAGTCAAAACCCAGGCAAGTTGTCCTGGAACGCTTTCCATTCGCTTGCCGAGAGTGAATTCGAGGCAGGAGAGCGGCAGCCACCGTTCTCCGGCAGTCGGAAGGCTTGGCACACAAGCCCGCTTCTTTGCGGCTTCGTTCTTCGCCTCTTCCAAGCAACCGCGATCTCTGCTTCTCGGAGGCGAAGAAGCGGCTAATTCGCGCACAGCTCAGTAGAGCGGCAGCGGAGCGCTCTGGAGCGCCGCTTCAAGCCGAAAGACGCCGGGAAGCGGCACTTTCCTCCGGATAGCTCCGGAGCCGCGCTTCTGCTTCTCTAGTCATCTCTAGCTTAGCCAAAAGCTTTCCCACTCCATTTGGCAAGGGGAGAGCGTACCTGCACTGCACACTAACCGCGGTTTGCAAAGAAAGAGGATTTGCTGCACATTCCAAGGACACGGCTCTTTCCGAGGCTATCTGCAACCTACTGTCAGATGGAAGTGCTCTCTGCCCTCTCCTGCCCAGCTCTAGGTACTAGCGGGCACTTTCCAGCCTGGCCGAGGCAAACAACCTCCAGAGATGTCACAGAGCATAAGTGGAGCACAGATGCTCAAAAGCAGCAAAGCTGAAGAGCCTGGCTCAGCTTCACTAGTGTGCAATTGACTGACTGCGAAAAACAAAGCAGCAGAGCACCGGGCTTCTGGGCGCTGTGAAGGCAATTGCCAAAACCAGGCAGCTGCTCCTTCCCAAGCACAGGCAGCTGCCTATGTTCTTGCTTGTCGACAAACTCACCGCTGCCCTTCTTTTCAGCAGCTGCCACCGTCTTCTGTGCATCTCGCAGCCTCTGGCGACGAGCAAGACTTGCCAAGGTGGGACGCATCAGGACCAAGTCAAAACCCAGGCAAGTTGTCCTGGAACGCTTTCCATTCGCTTGCCGGGAGTGAATTCAACAGGCAGGAGAGCGGCAGCCACCGTCCTCCGGCAGTCGGAAGGCTTGGCACACAAGCCCGCTTCTTTGCGGCTTCGTTCTTCGCCTCTTCCAAGCAACCGCGATCTCTGCTTCTCGGAGGCGAAGAAGCGGCTAATTCTCGCACAGCTCAGTAGAGCGGCAGCGGAGCGCTCCGGAGCGCCGCTTCAAGCCGAATAACGCCGGGAAGCGGCACTTTCCTCCGGATAGCTCCGGAGCCGCGCTTCTGCTTCTCTAGTCATCTCTAGCTCAGCGAAAAGCTTTCCCACTCCATTTGGCAAGGGGAGAGCGTACCTGCACTGCACACTAACCGCGGTTTGCAAAGAAAGAGGATTTGCTGCACATTCCAAGGACACGGCTCTTTCCGAGGCAATCTGCAACCTGCTGTCAGATGGAAGTGCTCTCTGCCCTCTCCTGCCCAGCTCTAGGTACTAGCGGGCACTTGCCAGCCTGGCCGAGGCAAACAACCTCGAGAGATGTCACAGAGCATAAGTGGAGCACAGATGCTCAAAAGCAGCAAAGCTGAAGAGCCTGGCTCAGCTTCACTAGTGTGCAATTGACTGACTGCGAAAAACAAAGCAGCAGAGCACCGGGCTTCTGGGCGCTGTGAAGGCAATTGCCAAAACCAGGCAGCTGCTCCTTCCCAAGCACAGGCAGCTGCCTATGTTCTTGCTTGTCGACAAACTCACCGCTGCCCTTCTTTTCAGCAGCTGCCACCGTCTTCTGTGCATCTCGGAGCCTCTGGCGACGAGCAAGACTTGCCAAGGTGGGACGCATCAGGACCAAGTCAAAACCCAGGCAAGTTGTCCTGGAACGCTTTCCATTCGCTTGCCGAGAGTGAATTCGAGGCAGGAGAGCGGCAGCCACCGTTCTCCGGCAGTCGGAAGGCTTGGCACACAAGCCCGCTTCTTTGCGGCTTCGTTCTTCGCCTCTTCCAAGCAACCGCGATCTCTGCTTCTCGGAGGCGAAGAAGCGGCTAATTCGCGCACAGCTCAGTAGAGCGGCAGCGGAGTGCTCCGGAGCGCCGCTTCAAGCCGAAAGACGCCGGGAAGCGGCACTTTCCTCCGGATAGCTCCGGAGCCGCGCTTCTGCTTCTCTAGTCATCTCTAGCTTAGCGAAAAGCTTTCCCACTCCATTTGGCAAGGGGAGAGCGTACCTGCACTGCACACTAACCGCGGTTTGCAAAGAAAGAGGATTTGCTGCACATTCCAAGGACACGGCTCTTTCCGAGGCAATCTGCAACCTACTGTCAGATGGAAGTGCTCTCTGCCCTCTCCTGCCCAGCTCTAGGTACTAGCGGGCACTTTCCAGCCTGGCCGAGGCAAACAACCTCCAGAGATGTCACAGAGCCTAAGTGGAGCACAGATGCTCAAAAGCAGCAAAGCTGAAGAGCCTGGCTCAGCTTCACTAGTGTGCAATTGACTGACTGCGAAAAACAAAGCAGCAGAGCACCGGGCTTCTGGGCGCTGTGAAGGCAATTGCCAAAACCAGGCAGCTGCTCCTTCCCAAGCACAGGCAGCTGCCTATGTTCTTGCTTGTCGACAAACTCACCGCTGCCCTTCTTTTCAGCAGCTGCCACCGTCTTCTGTGCATCTCGGAGCCTCTGGCGACGAGCAAGACTTGCCAAGGTGGGACGCATCAGGACCAAGTCAAAACCCAGGCAAGTTGTCCTGGAACGCTTTCCATTCGCTTGCCGAGCGGGAATTCAACAGGCAGGAGAGCGGCAGCCACCGTCCTCCGGCAGTCGGAAAGCTTGGCACACAAGCCCGCTTCTTTGCGGCTTCGTTCTTCGCCTCTTCCAAGCAACCGCGATCTCTGCTTCTCGGAGGCAAAGAAGCGGCTAATTCGCGCACAGCTCAGTAGAGCGGCAGCGCAGCGCTCCGGAGCGCCGCTTCAAGCCGAAAGACGCCGGGAAGCGGCACTTTCCTCCGGATAGCTCCGGAGCCGCGCTTCTGCTTCTCTAGTCATCTCTAGCTTAGCGAAAAGCTTTCCCACTCCATGTGGCAAGGGGAGAGCCTACCTGCACTGCACACTAACCGCGATTTGCAAAGAAAGAGGATTTGCTGCACATTCCAAGGACACGGCTCTTTCCGAGGCAATCTGCAACCTGCTGTCAGATGGAAGTGCTCTCTGCCCTCTCCTGCCCAGCTCTAGGTACTAGCGGGCACTTTCCAGCCTGGCCGAGGCAAACAACCTCGAGAGATGTCACAGAGCATAAGTGGAGCACAGATGCTCAAAAGCAGCAAAGCTGAAGAGTCTGGCTCAGCTTCACTAGTGTGCAATTGACTGAGTGCGAAAAACAAAGCAGCAGAGCACCGGGCTTCTGGGCGCTGTGAAGGCAATTGCCAAAACCAGGCAGCTGCTCCTTCCCAAGCACAGGCAGCTGCCTATGTTCTTGCTTGTCGACAAACTCACCGCTGCCCTTCTTTTCAGCAGCTGCCACCGTCTTCTGTGCATCTCGGAGCCTCTGGCGACGAGCAAGACTTGCCAAGGTGGGACGCATCAGGACCAAGTCAAAACCCAGGCAAGTTGTCCTGGAACGCTTTCCATTCGCTTGCCGAGAGTGAATTCGAGGCAGGAGAGCGGCAGCCACCGTTCTCCGGCAGTCGGAAGGCTTGGCACACAAGCCCGCTTCTTTGCGGCTTCGTTCTTCGCCTCTTCCAAGCAACCGCGATCTCTGCTTCTCGGAGGCGAAGAAGCGGCTAATTCGCGCACAGCTCAGTAGAGCGGCAGCGGAGTGCTCCGGAGCGCCGCTTCAAGCCGAATAACGCCGGGAAGCGGCACTTTCCTCCGGATAGCTCCGGAGCCGCGCTTCTGCTTCTCTAGTCATCTCTAGCTTAGCGAAAAGCTTTCCCACTCCATTTGGCAAGGGGAGAGCGTACCTGCACTGCACACTAACCGCGGTTTGCAAAGAAAGAGGATTTGCTGCACATTCCAAGGACACGGCTCTTTCCGAGGCTATCTGCAACCTACTGTCAGATGGAAGTGCTCTCTGCCCTCTCCTGCCCAGCTCTAGGTACTAGCGGGCACTTTCCAGCCTGGCCGAGGCAAACAACCTCGAGAGATGTCACAGAGCCTAAGTGGAGCACAGATGCTCAAAAGCAGCAAAGCTGAAGAGCCTGGCTCAGCTTCACTAGTGTGCAATTGACTGACTGCGAAAAACAAAGCAGCAGAGCACCGGGCTTCTGGGCGCTGTGAAGGCAATTGCCAAAACCAGGCAGCTGCTCCTTCCCAAGCACAGGCAGCTGCCTATGTTCTTGCTTGTCGACAAACTCACTGCTGCCCTTCTTTTCAGCAGCTGCCACCGTCTTCTGTGCATCTCGGAGCCTCTGGCGACGAGCAAGACTTGCCAAGGTGGGACGCATCAGGACCAAGTCAAAACCCAGGCAAGTTGTCCTGGAACGCTTTCCATTCGCTTGCCGAGAGTGAATTCGAGGCAGGAGAGCGGCAGCCACCGTTCTCCGGCAGTCGGAAGGCTTGGCACACAAGCCCGCTTCTTTGCGGCTTCGTTCTTCGCCTCTTCCAAGCAACCGCGATCTCTGCTTCTCGGAGGCGAAGAAGCGGCTAATTCGCGCACAGCTCAGTAGAGCGGCAGCGGAGCGCTCTGGAGCGCCGCTTCAAGCCGAAAGACGCCGGGAAGCGGGACTTTCCTCCGGATAGCTCCGGAGCCGCGCTTCTGCTTCTCTAGTCATCTCTAGCTTAGCCAAAAGCTTTCCCACTCCATTTGGCAAGGGGAGAGCGTACCTGCACTGCACACTAACCGCGGTTTGCAAAGAAAGAGGATTTGCTGCACATTCCAAGGACACGGCTCTTTCCGAGGCTATCTGCAACCTACTGTCAGATGGAAGTGCTCTCTGCCCTCTCCTGCCCAGCTCTAGGTACTAGCGGGCACTTTCCAGCCTGGCCGAGGCAAACAACCTCCAGAGATGTCACAGAGCATAAGTGGAGCACAGATGCTCAAAAGCAGCAAAGCTGAAGAGCCTGGCTCAGCTTGACTAGTGTGCAATTGACTGACTGCGAAAAACAAAGCAGCAGAGCACCGGGCTTCTGGGCGCTGTGAAGGCAATTGCCAAAACCAGGCAGCTGCTCCTTCCCAAGCACAGGCAGCTGCCTATGTTCTTGCTTGTCGACAAACTCACCGCTGCCCTTCTTTTCAGCAGCTGCCACCGTCTTCTGTGCATCTCGGAGCCTCTGGCGACGAGCAAGACTTGCCAAGGTGGGACGCATCAGGACCAAGTCAAAACCCAGGCAAGTTGTCCTGGAACGCTTTCCATTCGCTTGCCGAGAGTGAATTCGAGGCAGGAGAGCGGCAGCCACCGTTCTCCGGCAGTCGGAAGGCTTGGCACACAAGCCCGCTTCTTTGCGGCTTCGTTCTTCGCCTCTTCCAAGCAACCGCGATCTCTGCTTCTCGGAGGCGAAGAAGCGGCTAATTCGCGCACAGCTCAGTAGAGCGGCAGCGGAGCGCTCCGGAGCGCCGCTTCAAGCCGAAAGACGCCGGGAAGCGGCACTTTCCTCCGGATAGCTCCGGAGCCGCGCTTCTGCTTCTCTAGTCATCTCTAGCTTAGCGAAAAGCTTTCCCACTCCATTTGGCAAGGGGAGAGCCTACCTGCACTGCACACTAACCGCGGTTTGCAAAGAAAGAGGATTTGCTGCACATTCCAAGGACACGGCTCTTTCCGAGGCTATCTGCAACCTACTGTCAGATGGAAGTGCTCTCTGCCCTCTCCTGCCCAGCTCTAGGTACTAGCGGGCACTTTCCAGCCTGGCCGAGGCAAACAACCTCAAGAGAGGTCACAGAGCCTAAGTGGAGCACAGATGCTCAAAAGCAGCAAAGCTGAAGAGCCTGGCTCAGCTTCACTAGTGTGCAATTGACTGAGTGCGAAAAACAAAGCAGCAGAGCACCGGGCTTCTGGGCGCTGTGAAGGCAATTGCCAAAACCAGGCAGCTGCTCCTTCCCAAGCACAGGCAGCTGCCTATGTTCTTGCTTGTCGACAAACTCACCGCTGCCCTTCTTTTCAGCAGCTGCCACCGTCTTCTGTGCATCTCGGAGCCTCTGGCGACGAGCAAGACTTGCCAAGGTGGGACGCATCAGGACCAAGTCAAAACCCAGGCAAGTTGTCCTGGAACGCTTTCCATTCGCTTGCCGAGCGGGAATTCGAGGCAGGAGAGCGGCAGCCACCGTTCTCCGGCAGTCGGAAGGCTTGGCACACAAGCCCGCTTCTTTGCGGCTTCGTTCTTCGCCTCTTCCAAGCAACCGCGATCTCTGCTTCTCGGAGGCGAAGAAGCGGCTAATTCGCGCACAGCTCAGTAGAGCGGCAGCGGAGCGCTCCGGAGCGCCGCTTCAAGCCGAAAGACGCCGGGAAGCGGCACTTTCCTCCGGATAGCTCCGGAGCCGCGCTTCTGCTTCTCTAGTCATCTCTAGCTTAGCGAAAAGCTTTCCCACTCCAGTTGGCAAGGGGAGAGCGTACCTGCACTGCACACTAACCGCGGTTTGCAAAGAAAGAGGA
Organism: Anomalospiza imberbis; assembly: GCF_031753505.1. NCBI lineage: Eukaryota > Metazoa > Chordata > Aves > Passeriformes > Viduidae > Anomalospiza > Anomalospiza imberbis. Next base: position 38,123 of record NW_027100306.1, on the reverse strand, counting down.
TTTGCTGCACATTCCAAGGACACGGCTCTTTCCGAGGCTATCTGCAACCTACTGTCAGATGGAAGTGCTCTCTGCCCTCTCCTGCCCAGCTCTAGGTACTAGCGGGCACTTTCCAGCCTGGCCGAGGCAAACAACCTCCAGAGATGTCACAGAGCATAAGTGGAGCACAGATGCTCAAAAGCAGCAAAGCTGAAGAGCCTGGCTCAGCTTCACTAGTGTGCAATTGACTGACTGCGAAAAACAAAGCAGCAGAGCACCGGGCTTCTGGGCGCTGTGAAGGCAATTGCCAAAACCAGGCAGCTGCTCCTTCCCAAGCACAGGCAGCTGCCTATGTTCTTGCTTGTCGACAAACTCACCGCTGCCCTTCTTTTCAGCAGCTGCCACCGTCTTCTGTGCATCTCGGAGCCTCTGGCGACGAGCAAGACTTGCCAAGGTGGGACGCATCAGGACCAAGTAAAAACCCAGGCAAGTTGTCCTGGAACGCTTTCCATTCGCTTGCCGAGAGTGAATTCGAGGCAGGAGAGCGGCAGCCACCGTTCTCCGGCAGTCGGAAGGCTTGGCACACAAGCCCGCTTCTTTGCGGCTTCGTTCTTCGCCTCTTCCAAGCAACCGCGATCTCTGCTTCTCGGAGGCGAAGAAGCGGCTAATTCGCGCACAGCTCAGTAGAGCGGCAGCGGAGCGCTCCGGAGCGCCGCTTCAAGCCGAAAGACGCCGGGAAGCGGCACTTTCCTCCGGATAGCTCCGGAGCCGCGCTTCTGCTTCTCTAGTCATCTCTAGCTTAGCGAAAAGCTTTCCCACTCCAGTTGGCAAGGGGAGAGCGTACCTGCACTGCACACTAACCGCGGTTTGCAAAGAAAGAGGATTTGCTGCACATTCCAAGGACACGGCTCTTTCCGAGGCTATCTGCAACCTACTGTCAGATGGAAGTGCTCTCTGCCCTCTCCTGCCCAGCTCTAGGTACTAGCGGGCACTTTCCAGCCTGGCCGAGGCAAACAACCTCCAGAGATGTCACAGAGCATAAGTGGAGCACAGATGCTCAAAAGCAGCAAAGCTGAAGAGCCTGGCTCAGCTTCACTAGTGTGCAATTGACTGACTGCGAAAAACAAAGCAGCAGAGCACCGGGCTTCTGGGCGCTGTGAAGGCAATTGCCAAAACCAGGCAGCTGCTCCTTCCCAAGCACAGGCAGCTGCCTATGTTCTTGCTTGTCGACAAACTCACCGCTGCCCTTCTTTTCAGCAGCTGCCACTGTCTTCTGTGCATATCGGAGCCTCTGGCGACGAGCAAGACTTGCCAAGGTGGGACGCATCAGGACCAAGTCAAAACCCAGGCAAGTTGTCCTGGAACGCTTTCCATTCGCTTGCCGGGAGTGAATTCAACAGGCAGGAGAGCGGCAGCCACCGTCCTCCGGCAGTCGGAAAGCTTGGCACACAAGCCCGCTTCTTTGCGGCTTCGTTCTTCGCCTCTTCCAAGCAACCGCGATCTCTGCTTCTCGGAGGCAAAGAAGCGGCTAATTCGCGCACAGCTCAGTAGAGCGGCAGCGCAGCGCTCCGGAGCGCCGCTTCAAGCTGAAAGACGCCGGGAAGCGGCACTTTCCTCCGGATAGCTCCGGAGCCGCGCTTCTGCTTCTCTAGTCATCTCTAGCTTAGCGAAAAGCTTTCCCACTCCATGTGGCAAGGGGAGAGCCTACCTGCACTGCACACTAACCGCGGTTTGCAAAGAAAGAGGATTTGCTGCACATTCCAAGGACACGGCTCTTTCCGAGGCAATCTGCAACCTGCTGTCAGATGGAAGTGCTCTCTGCCCTCTCCTGCCCAGCTCTAGGTACTAGCGGGCACTTTCCAGCCTGGCCGAGGCAAACAACCTCGAGAGATGTCACAGAGCATAAGTGGAGCACAGATGCTCAAAAGCAGCAAAGCTGAAGAGCCTGGCTCAGCTTCACTAGTGTGCAATTGACTGAGTGCGAAAAACAAAGCAGCAGAGCACCGGGCTTCTGGGCGCTGTGAAGGCAATTGCCAAAACCAGGCAGCTGCTCCTTCCCAAGCACAGGCAGCTGCCTATGTTCTTGCTTGTCGACAAACTCACCGCTGCCCTTCTTTTCAGCAGCTGCCACCGTCTTCGGTGCATCTCGGAGCCTCTGGCGACGAGCAAGACTTGCCAAGGTGGGACGCATCAGGACCAAGTCAAAACTCAGGCAAGTTGTCCTGGAACGCTTTCCATTCGCTTGCCGAGAGTGAATTCAACAGGCAGGAGAGCGGCAGCTACCACCGTCCTCCAGCAGTCGGAAGGCTTGGCACACAAGCCCGCTTCTTTGCGGCTTCGTTCTTCGCCTCTTCCAAGCAACCGCGATCTCTGCTTCTCGGAGGCGAAGAAGCGGCTAATTCGCGCACAGCTCAGTAGAGCGGCAGCGGAGCGCTCCGGAGCGCCGCTTCAAGCCGAAAGACGCCGGGAAGCGGCACTTTCCTCCGGATAGCTCCGGAGCCGCGCTTCTGCTTCTCTAGTCATCTCTAGCTTAGCGAAAAGCTTTCCCACTCCATTTGGCAAGGGGAGAGCGTACTTGCACTGCACACTAACCGCGGTTTGCAAAGAAAGAGGATTTGCTGCACATTCCAAGGACACGGCTCTTTCCGAGGCTATCTGCAACCTGCTGTCAGATGGACGTGCTCTCTGCATTCTCCTGCCCAGCTCTAGGTACTAGCGGGCACTTTCCAGCCTGGCCGAGGCAAACAACCTCGAGAGATGTCACAGAGCATAAGTGGAGCACAGATGCTCAAAAGCAGCAAAGCTGAAGAGCCTGGCTCAGCTTCACTAGTGTGCAATTGACTGACTGCGAAAAACAAAGCAGCAGAGCACCGGGCTTCTGGGCGCTGTGAAGGCAATTGCCAAAACCAGGCAGCTGCTCCTTCCCAAGCACAGGCAGCTGCCTATGTTCTTGCTTGTCGACAAACTCACCGCTGCCCTTCTTTTCAGCAGCTGCCACCGTCTTCTGTGCATCTCGGAGCCTCTGGCGACGAGCAAGACTTGCCAAGGTGGGACGCATCAGGACCAAGTAAAAACCCAGGCAAGTTGTCCTGGAACGCTTTCCATTCGCTTGCCGGGAGTGAATTCAACAGGCAGGAGAGCGGCAGCTACCACCGTCCTCCAGCAGTCGGAAGGCTTCGCACGCAAGCCCGCTTCTTTGCGGCTTCGTTCTTCGCCTCTTCCAAGCAACCGCGATCTCTGCTTCTCGGAGGCGAAGAAGCGGCTAATTCTCGCACAGCTCAGTAGAGCGGCAGCGGAGCGCTCCGGAGCGCCGCTTCAAGCCGAAAGACGCCGGGAAGCGGCACTTTCCTCCGGATAGCTCCGGAGCCGCGCTTCTGCTTCTCTAGTCATCGCTAGCTTAGCGAAAAGCTTTCCCACTCCATTTGGCAAGGGGAGAGCGTATTACGAAAAGCTTTCCCACTCCATTTGGCAAGGGGAGAGCGTACCTGCACTGCACACTAACCGCGGTTTGCAAAGAAAGAGGATTTGCTGCACATTCCAAGGACACGGCTCTTTCCGAGGCAATCTGCAACCTGCTGTCAGATGGAAGTGCTCTCTGCCCTCTCCTGCCCAGCTCTAGGTACTAGCGGGCACTTTCCAGCCTGGCCGAGGCAAACAACCTCCAGAGATGTCACAGAGCCTAAGTGGAGCACAGATGCTCAAAAGCAGCAAAGCTGAAGAGCCTGGCTCAGCTTCACTAGTGTGCAATTGACTGACTGCGAAAAACAAAGCAGCAGAGCACCGGGCTTCTGGGCGCTGTGAAGGCAATTGCCAAAACCAGGCAGCTGCTCCTTCCCAAGCACAGGCAGCTGCCTATGTTCTTGCTTGTCGACAAACTCACCGCTGCCCTTCTTTTCAGCAGCTGCCACCGTCTTCTGTGCATCTCGGAGCCTCTGGCGACGAGCAAGACTTGCCAAGGTGGGACGCATCAGGACCAAGTCAAAACCCAGGCAAGTTGTCCTGGAACGCTTTCCATTCGCTTGCCGAGAGTGAATTCGAGGCAGGAGAGCGGCAGCCACCGTTCTCCGGCAGTCGGAAGGCTTGGCACACAAGCCCGCTTCTTTGCGGCTTCGTTCTTCGCCTCTTCCAAGCAACCGCGATCTCTGCTTCTCGGAGGCGAAGAAGCGGCTAATTCGCGCACAGCTCAGTAGAGCGGCAGCGGAGCGCTCCGGAGCGCCGCTTCAAGCCGAAAGACGCCGGGAAGCGGCACTTTCCTCCGGATAGCTCCGGAGCCGCGCTTCTGCTTCTCTAGTCATCTCTAGCTTAGCGAAAAGCTTTCCCACTCCATTTGGCAAGGGGAGAGCGTACCTGCACTGCACACTAACCGCGGTTTGCAAAGAAAGAGGATTTGCTGCACATTCCAAGGACACGGCTCTTTCCGAGGCTATCTGCAACCTACTGTCAGATGGAAGTGCTCTCTGCCCTCTCCTGCCCAGCTCTAGGTACTAGCGGGCACTTTCCAGCCTGGCCGAGGCAAACAACCTCCAGAGATGTCACAGAGCATAAGTGGAGCACAGATGCTCAAAAGCAGCAAAGCTGAAGAGCCTGGCTCAGCTTCACTAGTGTGCAATTGACTGACTGCGAAAAACAAAGCAGCAGAGCACCGGGCTTCTGGGCGCTGTGAAGGCAATTGCCAAAACCAGGCAGCTGCTCCTTCCCAAGCACAGGCAGCTGCCTATGTTCTTGCTTGTCGACAAACTCACCGCTGCCCTTCTTTTCAGCAGCTGCCACTGTCTTCTGTGCATATCGGAGCCTCTGGCGACGAGCAAGACTTGCCAAGGTGGGACGCATCAGGACCAAGTCAAAACCCAGGCAAGTTGTCCTGGAACGCTTTCCATTCGCTTGCCGGGAGTGAATTCAACAGGCAGGAGAGCGGCAGCCACCGTTCTCCGGCAGTCGGAAGGCTTGGCACACAAGCCCGCTTCTTTGCGGCTTCGTTCTTCGCCTCTTCCAAGCAACCGCGATCTCTGCTTCTCGGAGGCAAAGAAGCGGCTAATTCGCGCACAGCTCAGTAGAGCGGCAGCGCAGCGCTCCGGAGCGCCGCTTCAAGCCGAAAGACGCCGGGAAGCGGCACTTTCCTCCGGATAGCTCCGGAGCCGCGCTTCTGCTTCTCTAGTCATCTCTAGCTTAGCGAAAAGCTTTCCCACTCCATGTGGCAAGGGGAGAGCCTACCTGCACTGCACACTAACCGCGATTTGCAAAGAAAGAGGATTTGCTGCACATTCAAAGGACACGGCTCTTTCCGAGGCAATCTGCAACCTGCTGTCAGATGGACGTGCTCTCTGCATTCTCCTGCCCAGCTCTAGGTACTAGCGGGCACTTTCCAGCCTGGCCGAGGCAAACAACCTCCAGAGATGTCACAGAGCATAAGTGGAGCACAGATGCTCAAAAGCAGCAAAGCTGAAGAGCCTGGCTCAGCTTGACTAGTGTGCAATTGACTGAGTGCGAAAAACAAAGCAGCAGAGCACCGGGCTTCTGGGCGCTGTGAAGGCAATTGCCAAAACCAGGCAGCTGCTCCTTCCCAAGCACAGGCAGCTGCCTATGTTCTTGCTTGTCGACAAACTCACCGCTGCCCTTCTTTTCAGCAGCTGCCACCGTCTTCTGTGCATCTCGGAGCCTCTGGCGACGAGCAAGACTTGCCAAGGTGGGACGCATCAGGACCAAGTAAAAACCCAGGCAAGTTGTCCTGGAACGCTTTCCATTCGCTTGCCGAGAGTGAATTCGAGGCAGGAGAGCGGCAGCCACCGTTCTCCGGCAGTCGGAAGGCTTGGCACACAAGCCCGCTTCTTTGCGGCTTCGTTCTTCGCCTCTTCCAAGCAACCGCGATCTCTGCTTCTCGGAGGCGAAGAAGCGGCTAATTCGCGCACAGCTCAGTAGAGCGGCAGCGGAGCGCTCCGGAGCGCCGCTTCAAGCCGAAAGACGCCGGGAAGCGGCACTTTCCTCCGGATAGCTCCGGAGCCGCGCTTCTGCTTCTCTAGTCATCTCTAGCTTAGCGAAAAGCTTTCCCACTCCATTTGGCAAGGGGAGAGCGTACCTGCACTGCACACTAACCGCGGTTTGCAAAGAAAGAGGATTTGCTGCACATTCCAAGGACACGGCTCTTTCCGAGGCTATCTGCAACCTACTGTCAGATGGAAGTGCTCTCTGCCCTCTCCTGCCCAGCTCTAGGTACTAGCGGGCACTTTCCAGCCTGGCCGAGGCAAACAACCTCCAGAGATGTCACAGAGCATAAGTGGAGCACAGATGCTCAAAAGCAGCAAAGCTGAAGAGCCTGGCTCAGCTTGACTAGTGTGCAATTGACTGACTGCGAAAAACAAAGCAGCAGAGCACCGGGCTTCTGGGCGCTGTGAAGGCAATTGCCAAAACCAGGCAGCTGCTCCTTCCCAAGCACAGGCAGCTGCCTATGTTCTTGCTTGTCGACAAACTCACCGCTGCCCTTCTTTTCAGCAGCTGCCACCGTCTTCTGTGCATCTCGGAGCCTCTGGCGACGAGCAAGACTTGCCAAGGTGGGACGCATCAGGACCAAGTAAAAACCCAGGCAAGTTGTCCTGGAACGCTTTCCATTCGCTTGCCGAGAGTGAATTCGAGGCAGGAGAGCGGCAGCCACCGTTCTCCGGCAGTCGGAAGGCTTGGCACACAAGCCCGCTTCTTTGCGGCTTCGTTCTTCGCCTCTTCCAAGCAACCGCGATCTCTGCTTCTCGGAGGCGAAGAAGCGGCTAATTCGCGCACAGCTCAGTAGAGCGGCAGCGGAGCGCTCCGGAGCGCCGCTTCAAGCCGAAAGACGCCGGGAAGCGGCACTTTCCTCCGGATAGCTCCGGAGCCGCGCTTCTGCTTCTCTAGTCATCTCTAGCTTAGCGAAAAGCTTTCCCACTCCATTTGGCAAGGGGAGAGCGTACCTGCACTGCACACTAACCGCGGTTTGCAAAGAAAGAGGATTTGCTGCACATTCCAAGGACACGGCTCTTTCCGAGGCTATCTGCAACCTACTGTCAGATGGAAGTGCTCTCTGCCCTCTCCTGCCCAGCTCTAGGTACTAGCGGGCACTTTCCAGCCTGGCCGAGGCAAACAACCTCCAGAGATGTCACAGAGCATAAGTGGAGCACAGATGCTCAAAAGCAGCAAAGCTGAAGAGCCTGGCTCAGCTTCACTAGTGTGCAATTGACTGACTGCGAAAAACAAAGCAGCAGAGCACCGGGCTTCTGGGCGCTGTGAAGGCAATTGCCAAAACCAGGCAGCTGCTCCTTCCCAAGCACAGGCAGCTGCCTATGTTCTTGCTTGTCGACAAACTCACCGCTGCCCTTCTTTTCAGCAGCTGCCACTGTCTTCTGTGCATATCGGAGCCTCTGGCGACGAGCAAGACTTGCCAAGGTGGGACGCATCAGGACCAAGTCAAAACCCAGGCAAGTTGTCCTGGAACGCTTTCCATTCGCTTGCCGGGAGTGAATTCAACAGGCAGGAGAGCGGCAGCCACCGTCCTCCGGCAGTCGGAAGGCTTCGCACACAAGCCCGCTTCTTTGCGGCTTCGTTCTTCGCCTCTTCCAAGCAACCGCGATCTCTGCTTCTCGGAGGCGAAGAAGCGGCTAATTCGCGCACAGCTCAGTAGAGCGGCAGCGCAGCGCTCCGGAGCGCCGCTTCAAGCTGAAAGACGCCGGGAAGCGGCACTTTCCTCCGGATAGCTCCGGAGCCGCGCTTCTGCTTCTCTAGTCATCTCTAGCTTAGCGAAAAGCTTTCCCACTCCATGTGGCAAGGGGAGAGCGTACCTGCACTGCACACTAACCGCGGTTTGCAAAGAAAGAGGATTTGCTGCACATTCCAAGGACACGGCTCTTTCCGAGGCAATCTGCAACCTGCTGTCAGATGGAAGTGCTCTCTGCCCTCTCCTGCCCAGCTCTAGGTACTAGCGGGCACTTTCCAGCCTGGCCGAGGCAAACAACCTCGAGAGATGTCACAGAGCCTAAGTGGAGCACAGATGCTCAAAAGCAGCAAAGCTGAAGAGCCTGGCTCAGCTTCACTAGTGTGCAATTGACTGACTGCGAAAAACAAAGCAGCAGAGCACCGGGCTTCTGGGCGCTGTGAAGGCAATTGCCAAAACCAGGCAGCTGCTCCTTCCCAAGCACAGGCAGCTATCTATGTTCTTGCTTGTCGACAAACTCACCGCTGCCCTTCTTTTCAGCAGCTGCCACCGTCTTCTGTGCATCTCGGAGCCTCTGGCGACGAGCAAGACTTGCCAAGGTGGGACGCATCAGGACCAAGTCAAAACCCAGGCAAGTTGTCCTGGAACGCTTTCCATTCGCTTGCCGAGAGTGAATTCGAGGCAGGAGAGCGGCAGCCACCGTTCTCCGGCAGTCGGAAGGCTTGGCACACAAGCCCGCTTCTTTGCGGCTTCGTTCTTCGCCTCTTCCAAGCAACCGCGATCTCTGCTTCTCGGAGGCGAAGAAGCGGCTAATTCGCGCACAGCTCAGTAGAGCGGCAGCGGAGCGCTCTGGAGCGCCGCTTCAAGCCGAAAGACGCCGGGAAGCGGGACTTTCCTCCGGATAGCTCCGGAGCCGCGCTTCTGCTTCTCTAGTCATCTCTAGCTTAGCCAAAAGCTTTCCCACTCCATTTGGCAAGGGGAGAGCGTACCTGCACTGCACACTAACCGCGGTTTGCAAAGAAAGAGGATTTGCTGCACATTCCAAGGACACGGCTCTTTCCGAGGCTATCTGCAACCTACTGTCAGATGGAAGTGCTCTCTGCCCTCTCCTGCCCAGCTCTAGGTACTAGCGGGCACTTTCCAGCCTGGCCGAGGCAAACAACCTCCAGAGATGTCACAGAGCATAAGTGGAGCACAGATGCTCAAAAGCAGCAAAGCTGAAGAGCCTGGCTCAGCTTGACTAGTGTGCAATTGACTGACTGCGAAAAACAAAGCAGCAGAGCACCGGGCTTCTGGGCGCTGTGAAGGCAATTGCCAAAACCAGGCAGCTGCTCCTTCCCAAGCACAGGCAGCTGCCTATGTTCTTGCTTGTCGACAAACTCACCGCTGCCCTTCTTTTCAGCAGCTGCCACCGTCTTCTGTGCATCTCGGAGCCTCTGGCGACGAGCAAGACTTGCCAAGGTGGGACGCATCAGGACCAAGTCAAAACCCAGGCAAGTTGTCCTGGAACGCTTTCCATTCGCTTGCCGAGAGTGAATTCGAGGCAGGAGAGCGGCAGCCACCGTTCTCCGGCAGTCGGAAGGCTTGGCACACAAGCCCGCTTCTTTGCGGCTTCGTTCTTCGCCTCTTCCAAGCAACCGCGATCTCTGCTTCTCGGAGGCGAAGAAGCGGCTAATTCGCGCACAGCTCAGTAGAGCGGCAGCGGAGCGCTCCGGAGCGCCGCTTCAAGCCGAAAGACGCCGGGAAGCGGCACTTTCCTCCGGATAGCTCCGGAGCCGCGCTTCTGCTTCTCTAGTCATCTCTAGCTTAGCGAAAAGCTTTCCCACTCCATTTGGCAAGGGGAGAGCGTACCTGCACTGCACACTAACCGCGGTTTGCAAAGAAAGAGGATTTGCTGCACATTCCAAGGACACGGCTCTTTCCGAGGCTATCTGCAACCTACTGTCAGATGGAAGTGCTCTCTGCCCTCTCCTGCCCAGCTCTAGGTACTAGCGGGCACTTTCCAGCCTGGCCGAGGCAAACAACCTCAAGAGAGGTCACAGAGCCTAAGTGGAGCACAGATGCTCAAAAGCAGCAAAGCTGAAGAGCCTGGCTCAGCTTCACTAGTGTGCAATTGACTGACTGCGAAAAACAAAGCAGCAGAGCACCGGGCTTCTGGGCGCTGTGAAGGCAATTGCCAAAACCAGGCAGCTGCTCCTTCCCAAGCACAGGCAGCTGCCTATGTTCTTGCTTGTCGACAAACTCACCGCTGCCCTTCTTTTCAGCAGCTGCCACCGTCTTCTGTGCATCTCGGAGCCTCTGGCGACGAGCAAGACTTGCCAAGGTGGGACGCATCAGGACCAAGTCAAAACCCAGGCAAGTTGTCCTGGAACGCTTTCCATTCGCTTGCCGAGCGGGAATTCAACAGGCAGGAGAGCGGCAGCCACCGTCCTCCGGCAGTCGGAAAGCTTGGCACACAAGCCCGCTTCTTTGCGGCTTCGTTCTTCGCCTCTTCCAAGCAACCGCGATCTCTGCTTCTCGGAGGCAAAGAAGCGGCTAATTCGCGCACAGCTCAGTAGAGCGGCAGCGCAGCGCTCCGGAGCGCCGCTTCAAGCCGAAAGACGCCGGGAAGCGGCACTTTCCTCCGGATAGCTCCGGAGCCGCGCTTCTGCTTCTCTAGTCATCTCTAGCTTAGCGAAAAGCTTTCCCACTCCATGTGGCAAGGGGAGAGCCTACCTGCACTGCACACTAACCGCGATTTGCAAAGAAAGAGGATTTGCTGCACATTCAAAGGACACGGCTCTTTCCGAGGCAATCTGCAACCTGCTGTCAGATGGACGTGCTCTCTGCATTCTCCTGCCCAGCTCTAGGTACTAGCGGGCACTTTCCAGCCTGGCCGAGGCAAACAACCTCCAGAGATGTCACAGAGCATAAGTGGAGCACAGATGCTCAAAAGCAGCAAAGCTGAAGAGCCTGGCTCAGCTTGACTAGTGTGCAATTGACTGACTGCGAAAAACAAAGCAGCAGAGCACCGGGCTTCTGGGCGCTGTGAAGGCAATTGCCAAAACCAGGCAGCTGCTCCTTCCCAAGCACAGGCAGCTGCCTATGTTCTTGCTTGTCGACAAACTCACCGCTGCCCTTCTTTTCAGCAGCTGCCACCGTCTTCTGTGCATCTCGGAGCCTCTGGCGACGAGCAAGACTTGCCAAGGTGGGACGCATCAGGACCAAGTAAAAACCCAGGCAAGTTGTCCTGGAACGCTTTCCATTCGCTTGCCGAGAGTGAATTCGAGGCAGGAGAGCGGCAGCCACCGTTCTCCGGCAGTCGGAAGGCTTGGCACACAAGCCCGCTTCTTTGCGGCTTCGTTCTTCGCCTCTTCCAAGCAACCGCGATCTCTGCTTCTCGGAGGCGAAGAAGCGGCTAATTCGCGCACAGCTCAGTAGAGCGGCAGCGGAGCGCTCCGGAGCGCCGCTTCAAGCCGAAAGACGCCGGGAAGCGGCACTTTCCTCCGGATAGCTCCGGAGCCGCGCTTCTGCTTCTCTAGTCATCTCTAGCTTAGCGAAAAGCTTTCCCACTCCATTTGGCAAGGGGAGAGCGTACCTGCACTGCACACTAACCGCGGTTTGCAAAGAAAGAGGATTTGCTGCACATTCCAAGGACACGGCTCTTTCCGAGGCTATCTGCAACCTACTGTCAGATGGAAGTGCTCTCTGCCCTCTCCTGCCCAGCTCTAGGTACTAGCGGGCACTTTCCAGCCTGGCCGAGGCAAACAACCTCCAGAGATGTCACAGAGCATAAGTGGAGCACAGATGCTCAAAAGCAGCAAAGCTGAAGAGCCTGGCTCAGCTTCACTAGTGTGCAATTGACTGACTGCGAAAAACAAAGCAGCAGAGCACCGGGCTTCTGGGCGCTGTGAAGGCAATTGCCAAAACCAGGCAGCTGCTCCTTCCCAAGCACAGGCAGCTGCCTATGTTCTTGCTTGTCGACAAACTCACCGCTGCCCTTCTTTTCAGCAGCTGCCACCGTCTTCTGTGCATCTCGGAGCCTCTGGCGACGAGCAAGACTTGCCAAGGTGGGACGCATCAGGACCAAGTAAAAACCCAGGCAAGTTGTCCTGGAACGCTTTCCATTCGCTTGCCGAGAGTGAATTCGAGGCAGGAGAGCGGCAGCCACCGTTCTCCGGCAGTCGGAAGGCTTGGCACACAAGCCCGCTTCTTTGCGGCTTCGTTCTTCGCCTCTTCCAAGCAACCGCGATCTCTGCTTCTCGGAGGCGAAGAAGCGGCTAATTCGCGCACAGCTCAGTAGAGCGGCAGCGGAGCGCTCCGGAGCGCCGCTTCAAGCCGAAAGACGCCGGGAAGCGGCACTTTCCTCCGGATAGCTCCGGAGCCGCGCTTCTGCTTCTCTAGTCATCTCTAGCTTAGCGAAAAGCTTTCCCACTCCAGTTGGCAAGGGGAGAGCGTACCTGCACTGCACACTAACCGCGGTTTGCAAAGAAAGAGGATTTGCTGCACATTCCAAGGACACGGCTCTTTCCGAGGCTATCTGCAACCTACTGTCAGATGGAAGTGCTCTCTGCCCTCTCCTGCCCAGCTCTAGGTACTAGCGGGCACTTTCCAGCCTGGCCGAGGCAAACAACCTCCAGAGATGTCACAGAGCATAAGTGGAGCACAGATGCTCAAAAGCAGCAAAGCTGAAGAGCCTGGCTCAGCTTCACTAGTGTGCAATTGACTGACTGCGAAAAACAAAGCAGCAGAGCACCGGGCTTCTGGGCGCTGTGAAGGCAATTGCCAAAACCAGGCAGCTGCTCCTTCCCAAGCACAGGCAGCTGCCTATGTTCTTGCTTGTCGACAAACTCACCGCTGCCCTTCTTTTCAGCAGCTGCCACTGTCTTCTGTGCATATCGGAGCCTCTGGCGACGAGCAAGACTTGCCAAGGTGGGACGCATCAGGACCAAGTCAAAACCCAGGCAAGTTGTCCTGGAACGCTTTCCATTCGCTTGCCGGGAGTGAATTCAACAGGCAGGAGAGCGGCAGCCACCGTCCTCCGGCAGTCGGAAAGCTTGGCACACAAGCCCGCTTCTTTGCGGCTTCGTTCTTCGCCTCTTCCAAGCAACCGCGATCTCTGCTTCTCGGAGGCAAAGAAGCGGCTAATTCGCGCACAGCTCAGTAGAGCGGCAGCGCAGCGCTCCGGAGCGCCGCTTCAAGCTGAAAGACGCCGGGAAGCGGCACTTTCCTCCGGATAGCTCCGGAGCCGCGCTTCTGCTTCTCTAGTCATCTCTAGCTTAGCGAAAAGCTTTCCCACTCCATGTGGCAAGGGGAGAGCCTACCTGCACTGCACACTAACCGCGATTTGCAAAGAAAGAGGATTTGCTGCACATTCCAAGGACACGGCTCTTTCCGAGGCAATCTGCAACCTGCTGTCAGATGGAAGTGCTCTCTGCCCTCTCCTGCCCAGCTCTAGGTACTAGCGGGCACTTTCCAGCCTGGCCGAGGCAAACAACCTCGAGAGATGTCACAGAGCATAAGTGGAGCACAGATGCTCAAAAGCAGCAAAGCTGAAGAGCCTGGCTCAGCTTCACTAGTGTGCAATTGACTGAGTGCGAAAAACAAAGCAGCAGAGCACCGGGCTTCTGGGCGCTGTGAAGGCAATTGCCAAAACCAGGCAGCTGCTCCTTCCCAAGCACAGGCAGCTGCCTATGTTCTTGCTTGTCGACAAACTCACCGCTGCCCTTCTTTTCAGCAGCTGCCACCGTCTTCGGTGCATCTCGGAGCCTCTGGCGACGAGCAAGACTTGCCAAGGTGGGACGCATCAGGACCAAGTCAAAACTCAGGCAAGTTGTCCTGGAACGCTTTCCATTCGCTTGCCGAGAGTGAATTCAACAGGCAGGAGAGCGGCAGCTACCACCGTCCTCCAGCAGTCGGAAGGCTTGGCACACAAGCCCGCTTCTTTGCGGCTTCGTTCTTCGCCTCTTCCAAGCAACCGCGATCTCTGCTTCTCGGAGGCGAAGAAGCGGCTAATTCGCGCACAGCTCAGTAGAGCGGCAGCGGAGCGCTCCGGAGCGCCGCTTCAAGCCGAAAGACGCCGGGAAGCGGCACTTTCCTCCGGATAGCTCCGGAGCCGCGCTTCTGCTTCTCTAGTCATCTCTAGCTTAGCGAAAAGCTTTCCCACTCCATTTGGCAAGGGGAGAGCGTACTTGCACTGCACACTAACCGCGGTTTGCAAAGAAAGAGGATTTGCTGCACATTCCAAGGACACGGCTCTTTCCGAGGCTATCTGCAACCTGCTGTCAGATGGACGTGCTCTCTGCATTCTCCTGCCCAGCTCTAGGTACTAGCGGGCACTTTCCAGCCTGGCCGAGGCAAACAACCTCGAGAGATGTCACAGAGCATAAGTGGAGCACAGATGCTCAAAAGCAGCAAAGCTGAAGAGCCTGGCTCAGCTTCACTAGTGTGCAATTGACTGACTGCGAAAAACAAAGCAGCAGAGCACCGGGCTTCTGGGCGCTGTGAAGGCAATTGCCAAAACCAGGCAGCTGCTCCTTCCCAAGCACAGGCAGCTGCCTATGTTCTTGCTTGTCGACAAACTCACCGCTGCCCTTCTTTTCAGCAGCTGCCACCGTCTTCTGTGCATCTCGGAGCCTCTGGCGACGAGCAAGACTTGCCAAGGTGGGACGCATCAGGACCAAGTAAAAACCCAGGCAAGTTGTCCTGGAACGCTTTCCATTCGCTTGCCGGGAGTGAATTCAACAGGCAGGAGAGCGGCAGCTACCACCGTCCTCCAGCAGTCGGAAGGCTTCGCACGCAAGCCCGCTTCTTTGCGGCTTCGTTCTTCGCCTCTTCCAAGCAACCGCGATCTCTGCTTCTCGGAGGCGAAGAAGCGGCTAATTCTCGCACAGCTCAGTAGAGCGGCAGCGGAGCGCTCCGGAGCGCCGCTTCAAGCCGAAAGACGCCGGGAAGCGGCACTTTCCTCCGGATAGCTCCGGAGCCGCGCTTCTGCTTCTCTAGTCATCGCTAGCTTAGCGAAAAGCTTTCCCACTCCATTTGGCAAGGGGAGAGCGTATTACGAAAAGCTTTCCCACTCCATTTGGCAAGGGGAGAGCGTACCTGCACTGCACACTAACCGCGGTTTGCAAAGAAAGAGGATTTGCTGCACATTCCAAGGACACGGCTCTTTCCGAGGCTATCTGCAACCTACTGTCAGATGGAAGTGCTCTCTGCCCTCTCCTGCCCAGCTCTAGGTACTAGCGGGCACTTTCCAGCCTGGCCGAGGCAAACAACCTCCAGAGATGTCACAGAGCATAAGTGGAGCACAGATGCTCAAAAGCAGCAAAGCTGAAGAGCCTGGCTCAGCTTCACTAGTGTGCAATTGACTGACTGCGAAAAACAAAGCAGCAGAGCACCGGGCTTCTGGGCGCTGTGAAGGCAATTGCCAAAACCAGGCAGCTGCTCCTTCCCAAGCACAGGCAGCTGCCTATGTTCTTGCTTGTCGACAAACTCACCGCTGCCCTTCTTTTCAGCAGCTGCCACTGTCTTCTGTGCATATCGGAGCCTCTGGCGACGAGCAAGACTTGCCAAGGTGGGACGCATCAGGACCAAGTCAAAACCCAGGCAAGTTGTCCTGGAACGCTTTCCATTCGCTTGCCGGGAGTGAATTCAACAGGCAGGAGAGCGGCAGCCACCGTTCTCCGGCAGTCGGAAGGCTTGGCACACAAGCCCGCTT
The DNA here is from genome assembly GCF_031753505.1 of Anomalospiza imberbis. Lineage (NCBI taxonomy): Eukaryota > Metazoa > Chordata > Aves > Passeriformes > Viduidae > Anomalospiza > Anomalospiza imberbis. Next base: position 22,776 of record NW_027100306.1, on the reverse strand, counting down.
CTTTGCGGCTTCGTTCTTCGCCTCTTCCAAGCAACCGCGATCTCTGCTTCTCGGAGGCAAAGAAGCGGCTAATTCGCGCACAGCTCAGTAGAGCGGCAGCGCAGCGCTCCGGAGCGCCGCTTCAAGCCGAAAGACGCCGGGAAGCGGCACTTTCCTCCGGATAGCTCCGGAGCCGCGCTTCTGCTTCTCTAGTCATCTCTAGCTTAGCGAAAAGCTTTCCCACTCCATGTGGCAAGGGGAGAGCCTACCTGCACTGCACACTAACCGCGATTTGCAAAGAAAGAGGATTTGCTGCACATTCAAAGGACACGGCTCTTTCCGAGGCAATCTGCAACCTGCTGTCAGATGGACGTGCTCTCTGCATTCTCCTGCCCAGCTCTAGGTACTAGCGGGCACTTTCCAGCCTGGCCGAGGCAAACAACCTCCAGAGATGTCACAGAGCATAAGTGGAGCACAGATGCTCAAAAGCAGCAAAGCTGAAGAGCCTGGCTCAGCTTGACTAGTGTGCAATTGACTGAGTGCGAAAAACAAAGCAGCAGAGCACCGGGCTTCTGGGCGCTGTGAAGGCAATTGCCAAAACCAGGCAGCTGCTCCTTCCCAAGCACAGGCAGCTGCCTATGTTCTTGCTTGTCGACAAACTCACCGCTGCCCTTCTTTTCAGCAGCTGCCACCGTCTTCTGTGCATCTCGGAGCCTCTGGCGACGAGCAAGACTTGCCAAGGTGGGACGCATCAGGACCAAGTAAAAACCCAGGCAAGTTGTCCTGGAACGCTTTCCATTCGCTTGCCGAGAGTGAATTCGAGGCAGGAGAGCGGCAGCCACCGTTCTCCGGCAGTCGGAAGGCTTGGCACACAAGCCCGCTTCTTTGCGGCTTCGTTCTTCGCCTCTTCCAAGCAACCGCGATCTCTGCTTCTCGGAGGCGAAGAAGCGGCTAATTCGCGCACAGCTCAGTAGAGCGGCAGCGGAGCGCTCCGGAGCGCCGCTTCAAGCCGAAAGACGCCGGGAAGCGGCACTTTCCTCCGGATAGCTCCGGAGCCGCGCTTCTGCTTCTCTAGTCATCTCTAGCTTAGCGAAAAGCTTTCCCACTCCATTTGGCAAGGGGAGAGCGTACCTGCACTGCACACTAACCGCGGTTTGCAAAGAAAGAGGATTTGCTGCACATTCCAAGGACACGGCTCTTTCCGAGGCTATCTGCAACCTACTGTCAGATGGAAGTGCTCTCTGCCCTCTCCTGCCCAGCTCTAGGTACTAGCGGGCACTTTCCAGCCTGGCCGAGGCAAACAACCTCCAGAGATGTCACAGAGCATAAGTGGAGCACAGATGCTCAAAAGCAGCAAAGCTGAAGAGCCTGGCTCAGCTTGACTAGTGTGCAATTGACTGACTGCGAAAAACAAAGCAGCAGAGCACCGGGCTTCTGGGCGCTGTGAAGGCAATTGCCAAAACCAGGCAGCTGCTCCTTCCCAAGCACAGGCAGCTGCCTATGTTCTTGCTTGTCGACAAACTCACCGCTGCCCTTCTTTTCAGCAGCTGCCACCGTCTTCTGTGCATCTCGGAGCCTCTGGCGACGAGCAAGACTTGCCAAGGTGGGACGCATCAGGACCAAGTAAAAACCCAGGCAAGTTGTCCTGGAACGCTTTCCATTCGCTTGCCGAGAGTGAATTCGAGGCAGGAGAGCGGCAGCCACCGTTCTCCGGCAGTCGGAAGGCTTGGCACACAAGCCCGCTTCTTTGCGGCTTCGTTCTTCGCCTCTTCCAAGCAACCGCGATCTCTGCTTCTCGGAGGCGAAGAAGCGGCTAATTCGCGCACAGCTCAGTAGAGCGGCAGCGGAGCGCTCCGGAGCGCCGCTTCAAGCCGAAAGACGCCGGGAAGCGGCACTTTCCTCCGGATAGCTCCGGAGCCGCGCTTCTGCTTCTCTAGTCATCTCTAGCTTAGCGAAAAGCTTTCCCACTCCATTTGGCAAGGGGAGAGCGTACCTGCACTGCACACTAACCGCGGTTTGCAAAGAAAGAGGATTTGCTGCACATTCCAAGGACACGGCTCTTTCCGAGGCTATCTGCAACCTACTGTCAGATGGAAGTGCTCTCTGCCCTCTCCTGCCCAGCTCTAGGTACTAGCGGGCACTTTCCAGCCTGGCCGAGGCAAACAACCTCCAGAGATGTCACAGAGCATAAGTGGAGCACAGATGCTCAAAAGCAGCAAAGCTGAAGAGCCTGGCTCAGCTTCACTAGTGTGCAATTGACTGACTGCGAAAAACAAAGCAGCAGAGCACCGGGCTTCTGGGCGCTGTGAAGGCAATTGCCAAAACCAGGCAGCTGCTCCTTCCCAAGCACAGGCAGCTGCCTATGTTCTTGCTTGTCGACAAACTCACCGCTGCCCTTCTTTTCAGCAGCTGCCACTGTCTTCTGTGCATATCGGAGCCTCTGGCGACGAGCAAGACTTGCCAAGGTGGGACGCATCAGGACCAAGTCAAAACCCAGGCAAGTTGTCCTGGAACGCTTTCCATTCGCTTGCCGGGAGTGAATTCAACAGGCAGGAGAGCGGCAGCCACCGTCCTCCGGCAGTCGGAAGGCTTCGCACACAAGCCCGCTTCTTTGCGGCTTCGTTCTTCGCCTCTTCCAAGCAACCGCGATCTCTGCTTCTCGGAGGCGAAGAAGCGGCTAATTCGCGCACAGCTCAGTAGAGCGGCAGCGCAGCGCTCCGGAGCGCCGCTTCAAGCTGAAAGACGCCGGGAAGCGGCACTTTCCTCCGGATAGCTCCGGAGCCGCGCTTCTGCTTCTCTAGTCATCTCTAGCTTAGCGAAAAGCTTTCCCACTCCATGTGGCAAGGGGAGAGCGTACCTGCACTGCACACTAACCGCGGTTTGCAAAGAAAGAGGATTTGCTGCACATTCCAAGGACACGGCTCTTTCCGAGGCAATCTGCAACCTGCTGTCAGATGGAAGTGCTCTCTGCCCTCTCCTGCCCAGCTCTAGGTACTAGCGGGCACTTTCCAGCCTGGCCGAGGCAAACAACCTCGAGAGATGTCACAGAGCCTAAGTGGAGCACAGATGCTCAAAAGCAGCAAAGCTGAAGAGCCTGGCTCAGCTTCACTAGTGTGCAATTGACTGACTGCGAAAAACAAAGCAGCAGAGCACCGGGCTTCTGGGCGCTGTGAAGGCAATTGCCAAAACCAGGCAGCTGCTCCTTCCCAAGCACAGGCAGCTGCCTATGTTCTTGCTTGTCGACAAACTCACCGCTGCCCTTCTTTTCAGCAGCTGCCACCGTCTTCGGTGCATCTCGGAGCCTCTGGCGACGAGCAAGACTTGCCAAGGTGGGACGCATCAGGACCAAGTCAAAACTCAGGCAAGTTGTCCTGGAACGCTTTCCATTCGCTTGCCGAGAGTGAATTCAACAGGCAGGAGAGCGGCAGCTACCACCGTCCTCCAGCAGTCGGAAGGCTTGGCACACAAGCCCGCTTCTTTGCGGCTTCGTTCTTCGCCTCTTCCAAGCAACCGCGATCTCTGCTTCTCGGAGGCAAAGAAGCGGCTAATTCGCGCACAGCTCAGTAGAGCGGCAGCGGAGCGCTCCGGAGCGCCGCTTCAAGCCGAAAGACGCCGGGAAGCGGCACTTTCCTCCGGATAGCTCCGGAGCCGCGCTTCTGCTTCTCTAGTCATCTCTAGCTTAGCGAAAAGCTTTCCCACTCCATTTGGCAAGGGGAGAGCGTACCTGCACTGCACACTAACCGCGGTTTGCAAAGAAAGAGGATTTGCTGCACATTCCAAGGACACGGCTCTTTCCGAGGCTATCTGCAACCTGCTGTCAGATGGAAGTGCTCTCTGCCCTCTCCTGCCCAGCTCTAGGTACTAGCGGGCACTTTCCAGCCTGGCCGAGGCAAACAACCTCGAGAGATGTCACAGAGCATAAGTGGAGCACAGATGCTCAAAAGCAGCAAAGCTGAAGAGCCTGGCTCAGCTTCACTAGTGTGCAATTGACTGAGTGCGAAAAACAAAGCAGCAGAGCACCGGGCTTCTGGGCGCTGTGAAGGCAATTGCCAAAACCAGGCAGCTGCTCCTTCCCAAGCACAGGCAGCTGCCTATGTTCTTGCTTGTCGACAAACTCACCGCTGCCCTTCTTTTCAGCAGCTGCCACCGTCTTCTGTGCATCTCGGAGCCTCTGGCGACAAGCAAGACTTGCCAAGGTGGGACGCATCAGGACCAAGTCAAAACCCAGGCAAGTTGTCCTGGAACGCTTTCCATTCGCTTGCCGAGCGGGAATTCAACAGGCAGGAGAGCGGCAGCCACCGTCCTCCGGCAGTCGGAAAGCTTGGCACACAAGCCCGCTTCTTTGCGGCTTCGTTCTTCGCCTCTTCCAAGCAACCGCGATCTCTGCTTCTCGGAGGCAAAGAAGCGGCTAATTCGCGCACAGCTCAGTAGAGCGGCAGCGCAGCGCTCCGGAGCGCCGCTTCAAGCTGAAAGACGCCGGGAAGCGGCACTTTCCTCCGGATAGCTCCGGAGCCGCGCTTCTGCTTCTCTAGTCATCTCTAGCTTAGCGAAAAGCTTTCCCACTCCATGTGGCAAGGGGAGAGCCTACCTGCACTGCACACTAACCGCGATTTGCAAAGAAAGAGGATTTGCTGCACATTCCAAGGACACGGCTCTTTCCGAGGCAATCTGCAACCTGCTGTCAGATGGAAGTGCTCTCTGCCCTCTCCTGCCCAGCTCTAGGTACTAGCGGGCACTTTCCAGCCTGGCCGAGGCAAACAACCTCGAGAGATGTCACAGAGCATAAGTGGAGCACAGATGCTCAAAAGCAGCAAAGCTGAAGAGTCTGGCTCAGCTTCACTAGTGTGCAATTGACTGAGTGCGAAAAACAAAGCAGCAGAGCACCGGGCTTCTGGGCGCTGTGAAGGCAATTGCCAAAACCAGGCAGCTGCTCCTTCCCAAGCACAGGCAGCTGCCTATGTTCTTGCTTGTCGACAAACTCACCGCTGCCCTTCTTTTCAGCAGCTGCCACCGTCTTCTGTGCATCTCGGAGCCTCTGGCGACGAGCAAGACTTGCCAAGGTGGGACGCATCAGGACCAAGTCAAAACCCAGGCAAGTTGTCCTGGAACGCTTTCCATTCGCTTGCCGAGAGTGAATTCGAGGCAGGAGAGCGGCAGCCACCGTTCTCCGGCAGTCGGAAGGCTTGGCACACAAGCCCGCTTCTTTGCGGCTTCGTTCTTCGCCTCTTCCAAGCAACCGCGATCTCTGCTTCTCGGAGGCGAAGAAGCGGCTAATTCGCGCACAGCTCAGTAGAGCGGCAGCGGAGTGCTCCGGAGCGCCGCTTCAAGCCGAAAGACGCCGGGAAGCGGCACTTTCCTCCGGATAGCTCCGGAGCCGCGCTTCTGCTTCTCTAGTCATCTCTAGCTTAGCGAAAAGCTTTCCCACTCCATTTGGCAAGGGGAGAGCGTACCTGCACTGCACACTAACCGCGGTTTGCAAAGAAAGAGGATTTGCTGCACATTCCAAGGACACGGCTCTTTCCGAGGCTATCTGCAACCTACTGTCAGATGGAAGTGCTCTCTGCCCTCTCCTGCCCAGCTCTAGGTACTAGCGGGCACTTTCCAGCCTGGCCGAGGCAAACAACCTCGAGAGATGTCACAGAGCCTAAGTGGAGCACAGATGCTCAAAAGCAGCAAAGCTGAAGAGCCTGGCTCAGCTTCACTAGTGTGCAATTGACTGACTGCGAAAAACAAAGCAGCAGAGCACCGGGCTTCTGGGCGCTGTGAAGGCAATTGCCAAAACCAGGCAGCTGCTCCTTCCCAAGCACAGGCAGCTGCCTATGTTCTTGCTTGTCGACAAACTCACCGCTGCCCTTCTTTTCAGCAGCTGCCACCGTCTTCTGTGCATCTCGGAGCCTCTGGCGACGAGCAAGACTTGCCAAGGTGGGACGCATCAGGACCAAGTCAAAACTCAGGCAAGTTGTCCTGGAACGCTTTCCATTCGCTTGCCGAGCGGGAATTCAACAGGCAGGAGAGCGGCAGCCACCGTCCTCCGGCAGTCGGAAAGCTTGGCACACAAGCCCGCTTCTTTGCGGCTTCGTTCTTCGCCTCTTCCAAGCAACCGCGATCTCTGCTTCTCGGAGGCGAAGAAGCGGCTAATTCGCGCACAGCTCAGTAGAGCGGCAGCGCAGCGCTCCGGAGCGCCGCTTCAAGCCGAAAGACGCCGGGAAGCGGCACTTTCCTCCGGATAGCTCCGGAGCCGCGCTTCTGCTTCTCTAGTCATCTCTAGCTTAGCGAAAAGCTTTCCCACTCCATGTGGCAAGGGGAGAGCCTACCTGCACTGCACACTAACCGCGATTTGCAAAGAAAGAGGATTTGCTGCACATTCCAAGGACACGGCTCTTTCCGAGGCAATCTGCAACCTGCTGTCAGATGGAAGTGCTCTCTGCCCTCTCCTGCCCAGCTCTAGGTACTAGCGGGCACTTTCCAGCCTGGCCGAGGCAAACAACCTCGAGAGATGTCACAGAGCATAAGTGGAGCACAGATGCTCAAAAGCAGCAAAGCTGAAGAGTCTGGCTCAGCTTCACTAGTGTGCAATTGACTGAGTGCGAAAAACAAAGCAGCAGAGCACCGGGCTTCTGGGCGCTGTGAAGGCAATTGCCAAAACCAGGCAGCTGCTCCTTCCCAAGCACAGGCAGCTGCCTATGTTCTTGCTTGTCGACAAACTCACCGCTGCCCTTCTTTTCAGCAGCTGCCACCGTCTTCTGTGCATCTCGGAGCCTCTGGCGACGAGCAAGACTTGCCAAGGTGGGACGCATCAGGACCAAGTCAAAACCCAGGCAAGTTGTCCTGGAACGCTTTCCATTCGCTTGCCGAGAGTGAATTCGAGGCAGGAGAGCGGCAGCCACCGTTCTCCGGCAGTCGGAAGGCTTGGCACACAAGCCCGCTTCTTTGCGGCTTCGTTCTTCGCCTCTTCCAAGCAACCGCGATCTCTGCTTCTCGGAGGCGAAGAAGCGGCTAATTCGCGCACAGCTCAGTAGAGCGGCAGCGGAGTGCTCCGGAGCGCCGCTTCAAGCCGAAAGACGCCGGGAAGCGGCACTTTCCTCCGGATAGCTCCGGAGCCGCGCTTCTGCTTCTCTAGTCATCTCTAGCTTAGCGAAAAGCTTTCCCACTCCATTTGGCAAGGGGAGAGCGTACCTGCACTGCACACTAACCGCGGTTTGCAAAGAAAGAGGATTTGCTGCACATTCCAAGGACACGGCTCTTTCCGAGGCTATCTGCAACCTACTGTCAGATGGAAGTGCTCTCTGCCCTCTCCTGCCCAGCTCTAGGTACTAGCGGGCACTTTCCAGCCTGGCCGAGGCAAACAACCTCGAGTGATGTCACAGAGCCTAAGTGGAGCACAGATGCTCAAAAGCAGCAAAGCTGAAGAGCCTGGCTCAGCTTCACTAGTGTGCAATTGACTGACTGCGAAAAACAAAGCAGCAGAGCACCGGGCTTCTGGGCGCTGTGAAGGCAATTGCCAAAACCAGGCAGCTGCTCCTTCCCAAGCACAGGCAGCTGCCTATGTTCTTGCTTGTCGACAAACTCACCGCTGCCCTTCTTTTCAGCAGCTGCCACCGTCTTCTGTGCATCTCGGAGCCTCTGGCGACGAGCAAGACTTGCCAAGGTGGGACGCATCAGGACCAAGTCAAAACTCAGGCAAGTTGTCCTGGAACGCTTTCCATTCGCTTGCCGAGCGGGAATTCAACAGGCAGGAGAGCGGCAGCCACCGTCCTCCGGCAGTCGGAAAGCTTGGCACACAAGCCCGCTTCTTTGCGGCTTCGTTCTTCGCCTCTTCCAAGCAACCGCGATCTCTGCTTCTCGGAGGCGAAGAAGCGGCTAATTCGCGCACAGCTCAGTAGAGCGGCAGCGCAGCGCTCCGGAGCGCCGCTTCAAGCCGAAAGACGCCGGGAAGCGGCACTTTCCTCCGGATAGCTCCGGAGCCGCGCTTCTGCTTCTCTAGTCATCGCTAGCTTAGCGAAAAGCTTTCCCACTCCATGTGGCAAGGGGAGAGCCTACCTGCACTGCACACTAACCGCGGTTTGCAAAGAAAGAGGATTTGCTGCACATTCCAAGGACACGGCTCTTTCCGAGGCTATCTGCAACCTGCTGTCAGATGGAAGTGCTCTCTGCCCTCTCCTGCCCAGCTCTAGGTACTAGCGGGCACTTTCCAGCCTGGCCGAGGCAAACAACCTCGAGAGATGTCACAGAGCATAAGTGGAGCACAGATGCTCAAAAGCAGCAAAGCTGAAGAGCCTGGCTCAGCTTCACTAGTGTGCAATTGACTGACTGCGAAAAACAAAGCAGCAGAGCACCGGGCTTCTGGGCGCTGTGAAGGCAATTGCCAAAACCAGGCAGCTGCTCCTTCCCAAGCACAGGCAGCTGCCTATGTTCTTGTTTGTCGACAAACTCACCGCTGCCCTTCTTTTCAGCAGCTGCCACCGTCTTCTGTGCATCTCGGAGCCTCTGGCGACGAGCAAGACTTGCCAAGGTGGGACGCATCAGGACCAAGTCAAAACTCAGGCAAGTTGTCCTGGAACGCTTTCCATTCGCTTGCCGAGAGTGAATTCAACAGGCAGGAGAGCGGCAGCTACCACCGTCCTCCAGCAGTCGGAAGGCTTGGCACACAAGCCCGCTTCTTTGCGGCTTCGTTCTTCGCCTCTTCCAAGCAACCGCGATCTCTGCTTCTCGGAGGCGAAGAAGCGGCTAATTCGCGCACAGCTCAGTAGAGCGGCAGCGGAGCGCTCCGGAGCGCCGCTTCAAGCCGAAAGACGCCGGGAAGCGGCACTTTCCTCCGGATAGCTCCGGAGCCGCGCTTCTGCTTCTCTAGTCATCTCTAGCTTAGCGAAAAGCTTTCCCACTCCATTTGGCAAGGGGAGAGCGTACCTGCACTGCACACTAACCGCGGTTTGCAAAGAAAGAGGATTTGCTGCACATTCCAAGACACGGCTCTTTCCGAGGCAATCTGCAACCTGCTGTCAGATGGACGTGCTCTCTGCATTCTCCTGCCCAGCTCTAGGTACTAGCGGGCACTTTCCAGCCTGGCCGAGGCAAACAACCTCCAGAGATGTCACAGAGCATAAGTGGAGCACAGATGCTCAAAAGCAGCAAAGCTGAAGAGCCTGGCTCAGCTTGACTAGTGTGCAATTGACTGACTGCGAAAAACAAAGCAGCAGAGCACCGGGCTTCTGGGCGCTGTGAAGGCAATTGCCAAAACCAGGCAGCTGCTCCTTCCCAAGCACAGGCAGCTGCCTATGTTCTTGCTTGTCGACAAACTCACCGCTGCCCTTCTTTTCAGCAGCTGCCACCGTCTTCTGTGCATCTCGGAGCCTCTGGCGACGAGCAAGACTTGCCAAGGTGGGACGCATCAGGACCAAGTCAAAACCCAGGCAAGTTGTCCTGGAACGCTTTCCATTCGCTTGCCGAGAGTGAATTCGAGGCAGGAGAGCGGCAGCCACCGTTCTCCGGCAGTCGGAAGGCTTGGCACACAAGCCCGCTTCTTTGCGGCTTCGTTCTTCGCCTCTTCCAAGCAACCGCGATCTCTGCTTCTCGGAGGCGAAGAAGCGGCTAATTCGCGCACAGCTCAGTAGAGCGGCAGCGGAGCGCTCTGGAGCGCCGCTTCAAGCCGAAAGACGCCGGGAAGCGGCACTTTCCTCCGATAGCTCCGGAGCCGCGCTTCTGCTTCTCTAGTCATCTCTAGCTTAGCCAAAAGCTTTCCCACTCCATTTGGCAAGGGGAGAGCGTACCTGCACTGCACACTAACCGCGGTTTGCAAAGAAAGAGGATTTGCTGCACATTCCAAGGACACGGCTCTTTCCGAGGCTATCTGCAACCTACTGTCAGATGGAAGTGCTCTCTGCCCTCTCCTGCCCAGCTCTAGGTACTAGCGGGCACTTTCCAGCCTGGCCGAGGCAAACAACCTCCAGAGATGTCACAGAGCATAAGTGGAGCACAGATGCTCAAAAGCAGCAAAGCTGAAGAGCCTGGCTCAGCTTCACTAGTGTGCAATTGACTGACTGCGAAAAACAAAGCAGCAGAGCACCGGGCTTCTGGGCGCTGTGAAGGCAATTGCCAAAACCAGGCAGCTGCTCCTTCCCAAGCACAGGCAGCTGCCTATGTTCTTGCTTGTCGACAAACTCACCGCTGCCCTTCTTTTCAGCAGCTGCCACCGTCTTCTGTGCATCTCGCAGCCTCTGGCGACGAGCAAGACTTGCCAAGTGGGACGCATCAGGACCAAGTCAAAACCCAGGCAAGTTGTCCTGGAACGCTTTCCATTCGCTTGCCGGGAGTGAATTCAACAGGCAGGAGAGCGGCAGCCACCGTCCTCCGGCAGTCGGAAGGCTTGGCACACAAGCCCGCTTCTTTGCGGCTTCGTTCTTCGCCTCTTCCAAGCAACCGCGATCTCTGCTTCTCGGAGGCGAAGAAGCGGCTAATTCTCGCACAGCTCAGTAGAGCGGCAGCGGAGCGCTCCGGAGCGCCGCTTCAAGCCGAATAACGCCGGGAAGCGGCACTTTCCTCCGGATAGCTCCGGAGCCGCGCTTCTGCTTCTCTAGTCATCTCTAGCTCAGCGAAAAGCTTTCCCACTCCATTTGGCAAGGGGAGAGCGTACCTGCACTGCACACTAACCGCGGTTTGCAAAGAAAGAGGATTTGCTGCACATTCCAAGGACACGGCTCTTTCCGAGGCAATCTGCAACCTGCTGTCAGATGGAAGTGCTCTCTGCCCTCTCCTGCCCAGCTCTAGGTACTAGCGGGCACTTGCCAGCCTGGCCGAGGCAAACAACCTCCAGAGATGTCACAGAGCATAAGTGGAGCACAGATGCTCAAAAGCAGCAAAGCTGAAGAGCCTGGCTCAGCTTCACTAGTGTGCAATTGACTGACTGCGAAAAACAAAGCAGCAGAGCACCGGGCTTCTGGGCGCTGTGAAGGCAATTGCCAAAACCAGGCAGCTGCTCCTTCCCAAGCACAGGCAGCTGCCTATGTTCTTGCTTGTCGACAAACTCACCGCTGCCCTTCTTTTCAGCAGCTGCCACCGTCTTCTGTGCATCTCGGAGCCTCTGGCGACGAGCAAGACTTGCCAAGGTGGGACGCATCAGGACCAAGTCAAAACCCAGGCAAGTTGTCCTGGAACGCTTTCCATTCGCTTGCCGAGAGTGAATTCGAGGCAGGAGAGCGGCAGCCACCGTTCTCCGGCAGTCGGAAGGCTTGGCACACAAGCCCGCTTCTTTGCGGCTTCGTTCTTCGCCTCTTCCAAGCAACCGCGATCTCTGCTTCTCGGAGGCGAAGAAGCGGCTAATTCGCGCACAGCTCAGTAGAGCGGCAGCGGAGTGCTCCGGAGCGCCGCTTCAAGCCGAAAGACGCCGGGAAGCGGCACTTTCCTCCGGATAGCTCCGGAGCCGCGCTTCTGCTTCTCTAGTCATCTCTAGCTTAGCGAAAAGCTTTCCCACTCCATTTGGCAAGGGGAGAGCGTACCTGCACTGCACACTAACCGCGGTTTGCAAAGAAAGAGGATTTGCTGCACATTCCAAGGACACGGCTCTTTCCGAGGCTATCTGCAACCTACTGTCAGATGGAAGTGCTCTCTGCCCTCTCCTGCCCAGCTCTAGGTACTAGCGGGCACTTTCCAGCCTGGCCGAGGCAAACAACCTCCAGAGATGTCACAGAGCCTAAGTGGAGCACAGATGCTCAAAAGCAGCAAAGCTGAAGAGCCTGGCTCAGCTTCACTAGTGTGCAATTGACTGACTGCGAAAAACAAAGCAGCAGAGCACCGGGCTTCTGGGCGCTGTGAAGGCAATTGCCAAAACCAGGCAGCTGCTCCTTCCCAAGCACAGGCAGCTGCCTATGTTCTTGCTTGTCGACAAACTCACCGCTGCCCTTCTTTTCAGCAGCTGCCACCGTCTTCTGTGCATCTCGGAGCCTCTGGCGACGAGCAAGACTTGCCAAGGTGGGACGCATCAGGACCAAGTCAAAACCCAGGCAAGTTGTCCTGGAACGCTTTCCATTCGCTTGCCGAGCGGGAATTCAACAGGCAGGAGAGCGGCAGCCACCGTCCTCCGGCAGTCGGAAGCTTGGCACACAAGCCCGCTTCTTTGCGGCTTCGTTCTTCGCCTCTTCCAAGCAACCGCGATCTCTGCTTCTCGGAGGCAAAGAAGCGGCTAATTCGCGCACAGCTCAGTAGAGCGGCAGCGCAGCGCTCCGGAGCGCCGCTTCAAGCTGAAAGACGCCGGGAAGCGGCACTTTCCTCCGGATAGCTCCGGAGCCGCGCTTCTGCTTCTCTAGTCATCTCTAGCTTAGCGAAAAGCTTTCCCACTCCATGTGGCAAGGGGAGAGCCTACCTGCACTGCACACTAACCGCGATTTGCAAAGAAAGAGGATTTGCTGCACATTCCAAGGACACGGCTCTTTCCGAGGCAATCTGCAACCTGCTGTCAGATGGAAGTGCTCTCTGCCCTCTCCTGCCCAGCTCTAGGTACTAGCGGGCACTTTCCAGCCTGGCCGAGGCAAACAACCTCGAGAGATGTCACAGAGCATAAGTGGAGCACAGATGCTCAAAAGCAGCAAAGCTGAAGAGTCTGGCTCAGCTTCACTAGTGTGCAATTGACTGAGTGCGAAAAACAAAGCAGCAGAGCACCGGCTTCTGGGCGCTGTGAAGGCAATTGCCAAAACCAGGCAGCTGCTCCTTCCCAAGCACAGGCAGCTGCCTATGTTCTTGCTTGTCGACAAACTCACCGCTGCCCTTCTTTTCAGCAGCTGCCACCGTCTTCTGTGCATCTCGGAGCCTCTGGCGACGAGCAAGACTTGCCAAGGTGGGACGCATCAGGACCAAGTCAAAACCCAGGCAAGTTGTCCTGGAACGCTTTCCATTCGCTTGCCGAGAGTGAATTCGAGGCAGGAGAGCGGCAGCCACCGTTCTCCGGCAGTCGGAAGGCTTGGCACACAAGCCCGCTTCTTTGCGGCTTCGTTCTTCGCCTCTTCCAAGCAACCGCGATCTCTGCTTCTCGGAGGCGAAGAAGCGGCTAATTCGCGCACAGCTCAGTAGAGCGGCAGCGGAGTGCTCCGGAGCGCCGCTTCAAGCCGAATAACGCCGGCAAGCGGCACTTTCCTCCGGATAGCTCCGGAGCCGCGCTTCTGCTTCTCTAGTCATCTCTAGCTTAGCGAAAAGCTTTCCCACTCCATTTGGCAAGGGGAGAGCGTACCTGCACTGCACACTAACCGCGGTTTGCAAAGAAAGAGGATTTGCTGCACATTCCAAGGACACGGCTCTTTCCGAGGCTATCTGCAACCTACTGTCAGATGGAAGTGCTCTCTGCCCTCTCCTGCCCAGCTCTAGGTACTAGCGGGCACTTTCCAGCCTGGCCGAGGCAAACAACCTCGAGAGATGTCACAGAGCCTAAGTGGAGCACAGATGCTCAAAAGCAGCAAAGCTGAAGAGCCTGGCTCAGCTTCACTAGTGTGCAATTGACTGACTGCGAAAAACAAAGCAGCAGAGCACCGGGCTTCTGGGCGCTGTGAAGGCAATTGCCAAAACCAGGCAGCTGCTCCTTCCCAAGCACAGGCAGCTGCCTATGTTCTTGCTTGTCGACAAACTCACCGCTGCCCTTCTTTTCAGCAGCTGCCACCGTCTTCTGTGCATCTCGGAGCCTCTGGCGACGAGCAAGACTTGCCAAGGTGGGACGCATCAGGACCAAGTCAAAACCCAGGCAAGTTGTCCTGGAACGCTTTCCATTCGCTTGCCGAGAGTGAATTCGAGGCAGGAGAGCGGCAGCCACCGTTCTCCGGCAGTCGGAAGGCTTGGCACACAAGCCCGCTTCTTTGCGGCTTCGTTCTTCGCCTCTTCCAAGCAACCGCGATCTCTGCTTCTCGGAGGCGAAGAAGCGGCTAATTCGCGCACAGCTCAGTAGAGCGGCAGCGGAGCGCTCTGGAGCGCCGCTTCAAGCCGAAAGACGCCGGGAAGCGGCACTTTCCTCCGGATAGCTCCGGAGCCGCGCTTCTGCTTCTCTAGTCATCTCTAGCTTAGCCAAAAGCTTTCCCACTCCATTTGGCAAGGGGAGAGCGTACCTGCACTGCACACTAACCGCGGTTTGCAAAGAAAGAGGATTTGCTGCACATTCCAAGGACACGGCTCTTTCCGAGGCTATCTGCAACCTACTGTCAGATGGAAGTGCTCTCTGCCCTCTCCTGCCCAGCTCTAGGTACTAGCGGGCACTTTCCAGCCTGGCCGAGGCAAACAACCTCCAGAGATGTCACAGAGCATAAGTGGAGCACAGATGCTCAAAAGCAGCAAAGCTGAAGAGCCTGGCTCAGCTTCACTAGTGTGCAATTGACTGACTGCGAAAAACAAAGCAGCAGAGCACCGGGCTTCTGGGCGCTGTGAAGGCAATTGCCAAAACCAGGCAGCTGCTCCTTCCCAAGCACAGGCAGCTGCCTATGTTCTTGCTTGTCGACAAACTCACCGCTGCCCTTCTTTTCAGCAGCTGCCACCGTCTTCTGTGCATCTCGCAGCCTCTGGCGACGAGCAAGACTTGCCAAGGTGGGACGCATCAGGACCAAGTCAAAACCCAGGCAAGTTGTCCTGGAACGCTTTCCATTCGCTTGCCGGGAGTGAATTCAACAGGCAGGAGAGCGGCAGCCACCGTCCTCCGGCAGTCGGAAGGCTTGGCACACAAGCCCGCTTCTTTGCGGCTTCGTTCTTCGCCTCTTCCAAGCAACCGCGATCTCTGCTTCTCGGAGGCGAAGAAGCGGCTAATTCTCGCACAGCTCAGTAGAGCGGCAGCGGAGCGCTCCGGAGCGCCGCTTCAAGCCGAATAACGCCGGGAAGCGGCACTTTCCTCCGGATAGCTCCGGAGCCGCGCTTCTGCTTCTCTAGTCATCTCTAGCTCAGCGAAAAGTTTTCCCACTCCATTTGGCAAGGGGAGAGCGTACCTGCACTGCACACTAACCGCGGTTTGCAAAGAAAGAGGATTTGCTGCACATTCCAAGGACACGGCTCTTTCCGAGGCAATCTGCAACCTGCTGTCAGATGGAAGTGCTCTCTGCCCTCTCCTGCCCAGCTCTAGGTACTAGCGGGCACTTGCCAGCCTGGGCGAGGCAAACAACCTCGAGAGATGTCACAGAGCATAAGTGGAGCACAGATGCTCAAAAGCAGCAAAGCTGAAGAGCCTGGCTCAGCTTCACTAGTGTGCAATTGACTGACTGCGAAAAACAAAGCAGCAGAGCACCGGGCTTCTGGGCGCTGTGAAGGCAATTGCCAAAACCAGGCAGCTGCTCCTTCCCAAGCACAGGCAGCTGCCTATGTTCTTGCTTGTCGACAAACTCACCGCTGCCCTTCTTTTCAGCAGCTGCCACCGTCTTCTGTGCATCTCGGAGCCTCTGGCGACGAGCAAGACTTGCCAAGGTGGGACGCATCAGGACCAAGTCAAAACCCAGGCAAGTTGTCCTGGAACGCTTTCCATTCGCTTGCCGAGAGTGAATTCGAGGCAGGAGAGCGGCAGCCACCGTTCTCCGGCAGTCGGAAGGCTTGGCACACAAGCCCGCTTCTTTGCGGCTTCGTTCTTCGCCTCTTCCAAGCAACCGCGATCTCTGCTTCTCGGAGGCGAAGAAGCGGCTAATTCGCGCACAGCTCAGTAGAGCGGCAGCGGAGCGCTCCGGAGCGCCGCTTCAAGCCGAAAGACGCCGGGAAGCGGCACTTTCCTCCGGATAGCTCCGGAGCCGCGCTTCTGCTTCTCTAGTCATCTCTAGCTTAGCGAAAAGCTTTCCCACTCCATTTGGCAAGGGGAGAGCGTACCTGCACTGCACACTAACCGCGGTTTGCAAAGAAAGAGGATTTGCTGCACATTCCAAGGACACGGCTCTTTCCGAGGCTATCTGCAACCTACTGTCAGATGGAAGTGCTCTCTGCCCTCTCCTGCCCAGCTCTAGGTACTAGCGGGCACTTTCCAGCCTGGCCGAGGCAAACAACCTCCAGAGATGTCACAGAGCCTAAGTGGAGCACAGATGCTCAAAAGCAGCAAAGCTGAAGAGCCTGGCTCAGCTTCACTAGTGTGCAATTGACTGACTGCGAAAAACAAAGCAGCAGAGCACCGGGCTTCTGGGCGCTGTGAAGGCAATTGCCAAAACCAGGCAGCTGCTCCTTCCCAAGCACAGGCAGCTGCCTATGTTCTTGCTTGTCGACAAACTCACCGCTGCCCTTCTTTTCAGCAGCTGCCACCGTCTTCTGTGCATCTCGGAGCCTCTGGCGACGAGCAAGACTTGCCAAGGTGGGACGCATCAGGACCAAGTCAAAACCCAGGCAAGTTGTCCTGGAACGCTTTCCATTCGCTTGCCGAGCGGGAATTCAACAGGCAGGAGAGCGGCAGCCACCGTCCTCCGGCAGTCGGAAAGCTTGGCACACAAGCCCGCTTCTTTGCGGCTTCGTTCTTCGCCTCTTCCAAGCAACCGCGATCTCTGCTTCTCGGAGGCAAAGAAGCGGCTAATTCGCGCACAGCTCAGTAGAGCGGCAGCGCAGCGCTCCGGAGCGCCGCTTCAAGCTGAAAGACGCCGGGAAGCGGCACTTTCCTCCGGATAGCTCCGGAGCCGCGCTTCTGCTTCTCTAGTCATCTCTAGCTTAGCGAAAAGCTTTCCCACTCCATGTGGCAAGGGGAGAGCCTACCTGCACTGCACACTAACCGCGATTTGCAAAGAAAGAGGATTTGCTGCACATTCCAAGGACACGGCTCTTTCCGAGGCAATCTGCAACCTGCTGTCAGATGGAAGTGCTCTCTGCCCTCTCCTGCCCAGCTCTAGGTACTAGCGGGCACTTTCCAGCCTGGCCGAGGCAAACAACCTCGAGAGATGTCACAGAGCATAAGTGGAGCACAGATGCTCAAAAGCAGCAAAGCTGAAGAGTCTGGCTCAGCTTCACTAGTGTGCAATTGACTGAGTGCGAAAAACAAAGCAGCAGAGCACCGGGCTTCTGGGCGCTGTGAAGGCAATTGCCAAAACCAGGCAGCTGCTCCTTCCCAAGCACAGGCAGCTGCCTATGTTCTTGCTTGTCGACAAACTCACCGCTGCCCTTCTTTTCAGCAGCTGCCACCGTCTTCTGTGCATCTCGGAGCCTCTGGCGACGAGCAAGACTTGCCAAGGTGGGACGCATCAGGACCAAGTCAAAACCCAGGCAAGTTGTCCTGGAACGCTTTCCATTCGCTTGCCGAGAGTGAATTCGAGGCAGGAGAGCGGCAGCCACCGTTCTCCGGCAGTCGGAAGGCTTGGCACACAAGCCCGCTTCTTTGCGGCTTCGTTCTTCGCCTCTTCCAAGCAACCGCGATCTCTGCTTCTCGGAGGCGAAGAAGCGGCTAATTCGCGCACAGCTCAGTAGAGCGGCAGCGGAGTGCTCCGGAGCGCCGCTTCAAGCCGAATAACGCCGGCAAGCGGCACTTTCCTCCGGATAGCTCCGGAGCCGCGCTTCTGCTTCTCTAGTCATCTCTAGCTTAGCGAAAAGCTTTCCCACTCCATTTGGCAAGGGGAGAGCGTACCTGCACTGCACACTAACCGCGGTTTGCAAAGAAAGAGGATTTGCTGCACATTCCAAGGACACGGCTCTTTCCGAGGCTATCTGCAACCTACTGTCAGATGGAAGTGCTCTCTGCCCTCTCCTGCCCAGCTCTAGGTACTAGCGGGCACTTTCCAGCCTGGCCGAGGCAAACAACCTCGAGAGATGTCACAGAGCCTAAGTGGAGCACAGATGCTCAAAAGCAGCAAAGCTGAAGAGCCTGGCTCAGCTTCACTAGTGTGCAATTGACTGACTGCGAAAAACAAAGCAGCAGAGCACCGGGCTTCTGGGCGCTGTGAAGGCAATTGCCAAAACCAGGCAGCTGCTCCTTCCCAAGCACAGGCAGCTGCCTATGTTCTTGCTTGTCGACAAACTCACCGCTGCCCTTCTTTTCAGCAGCTGCCACCGTCTTCTGTGCATCTCGGAGCCTCTGGCGACGAGCAAGACTTGCCAAGGTGGGACGCATCAGGACCAAGTCAAAACTCAGGCAAGTTGTCCTGGAACGCTTTCCATTCGCTTGCCGAGCGGGAATTCAACAGGCAGGAGAGCGGCAGCCACCGTCCTCCGGCAGTCGGAAAGCTTGGCACACAAGCCCGCTTCTTTGCGGCTTCGTTCTTCGCCTCTTCCAAGCAACCGCGATCTCTGCTTCTCGGAGGCGAAGAAGCGGCTAATTCGCGCACAGCTCAGTAGAGCGGCAGCGGAGCGCTCTGGAGCGCCGCTTCAAGCCGAAAGACGCCGGGAAGCGGCACTTTCCTCCGGATAGCTCCGGAGCCGCGCTTCTGCTTCTCTAGTCATCTCTAGCTTAGCGAAAAGCTTTCCCACTCCATGTGGCAAGGGGAGAGCCTACCTGCACTGCACACTAACCGCGATTTGCAAAGAAAGAGGATTTGCTGCACATTCCAAGGACACGGCTCTTTCCGAGGCAATCTGCAACCTGCTGTCAGATGGAAGTGCTCTCTGCCCTCTCCTGCCCAGCTCTAGGTACTAGCGGGCACTTTCCAGCCTGGCCGAGGCAAACAACCTCGAGAGATGTCACAGAGCATAAGTGGAGCACAGATGCTCAAAAGCAGCAAAGCTGAAGAGCCTGGCTCAGCTTCACTAGTGTGCAATTGACTGAGTGCGAAAAACAAAGCAGCAGAGCACCGGGCTTCTGGGAGCTGTGAAGGCAATTGCCAAAACCAGGCAGCTGCTCCTTCCCAAGCACAGGCAGCTGCCTATGTTCTTGTTTGTCGACAAACTCACCGCTGCCCTTCTTTTCAGCAGCTGCCACCGTCTTCTGTGCATCTCGGAGCCTCTGGCGACGAGCAAGACTTGCCAAGGTGGGACGCATCAGGACCAAGTCAAAACTCAGGCAAGTTGTCCTGGAACGCTTTCCATTCGCTTGCCGAGAGTGAATTCAACAGGCAGGAGAGCGGCAGCTACCACCGTCCTCCAGCAGTCGGAAGGCTTGGCACACAAGCCCGCTTCTTTGCGGCTTCGTTCTTCGCCTCTTCCAAGCAACCGCGATCTCTGCTTCTCGGAGGCGAAGAAGCGGCTAATTCGCGCACAGCTCAGTAGAGCGGCAGTGGAGCGCTCCGGAGCGCCGCTTCAAGCCGAATAACGCCGGAAGCGGCACTTTCCTCCGGATAGCTCCGGAGCCGCGCTTCTGCTTCTCTAGTCATCTCTAGCTTAGCAAAAAGCTTTCCCACTCCATTTGGCAAGGGGAGAGCGTACCTGCACTGCACACTAACCGCGGTTTGCAAAGAAAGAGGATTTGCTGCACATTCCAAGGACACGGCTCTTTCCGAGGCTATCTGCAACCTGCTGTCAGATGGACGTGCTCTCTGCATTCTCCTGCCCAGCTCTAGGTACTAGCGGGCACTTTCCAGCCTGGCCGAGGCAAACAACCTCGAGAGATGTCACAGAGCATAAGTGGAGCACAGATGCTCAAAAGCAGCAAAGCTGAAGAGCCTGGCTCAGCTTGACTAGTGTGCAATTGACTGACTGCGAAAAACAAAGCAGCAGCACCGGGCTTCTGGGCGCTGTGAAGGCAATTGCCAAAACCAGGCAGCTGCTCCTTCCCAAGCACAGGCAGCTGCCTATGTTCTTGCTTGTCGACAAACTCACCGCTGCCCTTCTTTTCAGCAGCTGCCACCGTCTTCTGTGCATCTCGGAGCCTCTGGCGACGAGCAAGACTTGCCAAGGTGGGACGCATCAGGACCAAGTCAAAACCCAGGCAAGTTGTCCTGGAACGCTTTCCATTCGCTTGCCGGGAGTGAATTCAACAGGCAGGAGAGCGGCAGCTACCACCGTCCTCCAGCAGTCGGAAGGCTTCGCACGCAAGCCCGCTTCTATGCGGCTTCGTTCTTCGCCTCTTCCAAGCAACCGCGATCTCTGCTTCTCGGAGGCGAAGAAGCGGCTAATTCTCGCACAGCTCAGTAGAGCGGCAGCGGAGCGCTCCGGAGCGCCGCTTCAAGCCGAAAGACGCCGGGAAGCGGCACTTTCCTCCGGATAGCTCCGGAGCCGCGCTTCTGCTTCTCTAGTCATCGCTAGCTTAGCGAAAAGCTTTCCCACTCCATTTGGCAAGGGGAGAGCGTATAGCGAAAAGCTTTCCCACTCCATTTGGCAAGGGGAGAGCGTACCTGCACTGCACACTAACCGCGGTTTGCAAAGAAAGAGGATTTGCTGCACATTCCAAGGACACGGCTCTTTCCGAGGCTATCTGCAACCTGCTGTCAGATGCAAGTGCTCTCTGCCCTCTCCTGCCCAGCTCTAGGTACTAGCGGGCACTTTCCAGCCTGGGCGAGGCAAACAACCTCGAGAGATGTCACAGAGCCTAAGTGGAGCACAGATGCTCAAAAGCAGCAAAGCTGAAGAGCCTGGCTCAGCTTCACTAGTGTGCAATTGACTGACTGCGAAAAACAAAGCAGCAGAGCACCGGCTTCTGGGCGCTGTGAAGGCAATTGCCAAAACCAGGCAGCTGCTCCTTCCCAAGCACAGGCAGCTGCCTATGTTCTTGCTTGTCGACAAACTCACCGCTGCCCTTCTTTTCAGCAGCTGCCACCGTCTTCTGTGCATCTCGGAGCCTCTGGCGACGAGCAAGACTTGCCAAGGTGGGACGCATCAGGACCAAGTAAAAACCCAGGCAAGTTGTCCTGGAACGCTTTCCATTCGCTTGCCGAGAGTGAATTCGAGGCAGGAGAGCGGCAGCCACCGTTCTCCGGCAGTCGGAAGGCTTGGCACACAAGCCCGCTTCTTTGCGGCTTCGTTCTTCGCCTCTTCCAAGCAACCGCGATCTCTGCTTCTCGGAGGCGAAGAAGCGGCTAATTCGCGCACAGCTCAGTAGAGCGGCAGCGGAGTGCTCCGGAGCGCCGCTTCAAGCCGAAAGACGCCGGGAAGCGGCACTTTCCTCCGGATAGCTCCGGAGCCGCGCTTCTGCTTCTCTAGTCATCTCTAGCTTAGCCAAAAGCTTTCCCACTCCATTTGGCAAGGGGAGAGCGTACCTGCACTGCACACTAACCGCGGTTTGCAAAGAAAGAGGATTTGCTGCACATTCCAAGGACACGGCTCTTTCCGAGGCAATCTGCAACCTGCTGTCAGATGGAAGTGCTCTCTGCCCTCTCCTGCCCAGCTCTAGGTACTAGCGGGCACTTTCCAGCCTGGCCGAGGCAAACAACCTCGAGAGATGTCACAGAGCCTAAGTGGAGCAGATGCTCAAAAGCAGCAAAGCTGAAGAGCCTGGCTCAGCTTCACTAGTGTGCAATTGACTGACTGCGAAAAACAAAGCAGCAGAGCACCGGGCTTCTGGGCGCTGTGAAGGCAATTGCCAAAACCAGGCAGCTGCTCCTTCCCAAGCACAGGCAGCTGCCTATGTTCTTGCTTGTCGACAAACTCACCGCTGCCCTTCTTTTCAGCAGCTGCACCGTCTTCTGTGCATCTCGGAGCCTCTGGCGACGAGCAAGACTTGCCAAGGTGGGACGCATCAGGACCAAGTCAAAACTCAGGCAAGTTGTCCTGGAACGCTTTCCATTCGCTTGCCGAGCGGGAATTCAACAGGCAGGAGAGCGGCAGCCACCGTTCTCCGGCAGTCGGAAGGCTTGGCACACAAGCCCGCTTCTTTGCGGCTTCGTTCTTCGCCTCTTCCAAGCAACCGCGATCTCTGCTTCTCGGAGGCAAAGAAGCGGCTAATTCGCGCACAGCTCAGTAGAGCGGCAGCGCAGCGCTCCGGAGCGCCGCTTCAAGCTGAAAGACGCCGGGAAGCGGCACTTTCCTCCGGATAGCTCCGGAGCCGCGCTTCTGCTTCTCTAGTCATCTCTAGCTTAGCGAAAAGCTTTCCCACTCCATGTGGCAAGGGGAGAGCCTACCTGCACTGCACACTAACCGCGGTTTGCAAAGAAAGAGGATTTGCTGCACATTCCAAGGACACGGCTCTTTCCGAGGCAATCTGCAACCTGCTGTCAGATGGAAGTGCTCTCTGCCCTCTCCTGCCCAGCTCTAGGTACTAGCGGGCACTTTCCAGCCTGGCCGAGGCAAACAACCTCCAGAGATGTCACAGAGCATAAGTGGAGCACAGATGCTCAAAAGCAGCAAAGCTGAAGAGTCTGGCTCAGCTTCACTAGTGTGCAATTGACTGAGTGCGAAAAACAAAGCAGCAGAGCACCGGGCTTCTGGGCGCTGTGAAGGCAATTGCCAAAACCAGGCAGCTGCTCCTTCCCAAGCACAGGCAGCTGCCTATGTTCTTGCTTGTCGACAAACTCACCGCTGCCCTTCTTTTCAGCAGCTGCCACCGTCTTCTGTGCATCTCGGAGCCTCTGGCGACGAGCAAGACTTGCCAAGGTGGGACGCATCAGACCAAGTCAAAACCCAGGCAAGTTGTCCTGGAACGCTTTCCATTCGCTTGCCGAGAGTGAATTCGAGGCAGGAGAGCGCAGCCACCGTTCTCCGGCAGTCGGAAGGCTTGGCACACAAGCCCGCTTCTTTGCGGCTTCGTTCTTCGCCTCTTCCAAGCAACCGCGATCTCTGCTTCTCGGAGGCGAAGAAGCGGCTAATTCGCGCACAGCTCAGTAGAGCGGCAGCGGAGTGCTCCGGAGCGCCGCTTCAAGCCGAATAACGCCGGCAAGCGGCACTTTCCTCCGGATAGCTCCGGAGCCGCGCTTCTGCTTCTCTAGTCATCTCTAGCTTAGCGAAAAGCTTTCCCACTCCATTTGGCAAGGGGAGAGCGTACCTGCACTGCACACTAACCGCGGTTTGCAAAGAAAGAGGATTTGCTGC